>NC_064408.1:49155303-49458333 GCF_023375975.1 Astyanax mexicanus
AACCTTTTTTTTTTTCAAATATATTTACCCAAGGATGCTTTTATGTAGACGATCAGCAGCTCCATGATTGGCTCCAGTTTCAGAAAAATGGTCTCGGGAAGATTTCATGTCGTAAAACATTGGCAGGTGGTCTTTGACTGTACTCCAAACGTTGACTGTACCAGACATTTTGAAATTGCAATCATCAGAAAAAAGATTTAACTTCATCAGCCACAGAGCTTTGGCTTCATTGTACCTGTGTTGATCTAAAAAAGCCATGACTGGATACATCGTCCGGTCAGATTGGAAGAGTTCCTGAATGTGTTTATATTTGGTGTGACAGACATGAAGAGCAACGAGGAGTGCATCAAGGACGCATGTGTTGATGAAGCGGTATGAGCCGTAGTGACCATTAGCTTTAATGTAGCTTTTCCAGTCTTCAGTGAAGAGTTTCTTCAAAGAACAGAACTGCCTAGAACAAACAAAACAAGCAGTAAAGAAGTTGTTGTTTCTTTTTATTACTAATATGCAACACTTATAAATTTTTTTTATTTCTGGATGTCAGATCTTAAATGTCTGCAATTATTAAAATTGTAAAACATGATATAACAGGCATATAACATGTTAATAAAATGTTTGTATAGGTAAGAAATTACAAAGCTGTACAATGCTCTAAAGTACATTATCTTATTCAATCTTTGAATTTACCTCGTGTTTTTTCCGTCGTCTGCAGTTGCATTTGAGATACCACACCCACAAAACAAGGAGATAAATAGATGTTTAGGAAAATTATCATTAGAAACCTTCCCAACAAATAGTATTTAAAAAAATTAAGCCATCAACTTTACCCTGAAGCAGATGTTCGTATTCCGATAGTAACGCATCGCGGTTTCTAGTACCAAAGCCAAAAAAGAGAAGAATGTTCTGGCAGAAGCTTCCCGAGCTGTTAGAACACAGATAAGCAATGTTACTACTGTCAGAGTTTCTCCTGTACTGCCAAGTTTTAACTCACTACATGTGCTGATGCTATTGTTGCCTAATAAAGCAGGCTGAGTCGCTGTTGGAAAAAATAAGTAATTGTTTACATAATCTTGTATTCCTTGGCAAAATTACAGACATAAATAGAAACAATCTGAACTTTGAACACTTAACCTGCTGTTTCCCATTTCAGATTTCTTGTTTACTCGGCACAAAGTGTTAAACTCTTCCGCAGCTGTCATCTGACGAAAACTCCCGCCACCGATGTGTAATGGGAATTTCCTACAACAATAAAAGTCCGGCCAATAAAAGACCTCCGGCAAAAAAGGTTTGGTCCTATAAAACTGTCAAATAGCAAAAAAATAAATAAATAAATACATGTGTAATATGATTTTTCTGTTATGTTCATGTTTTCTTATCAAGAATATTCTTAAGAAAAATTCTTAAAAACAAAAAAAAGATAAAAGTCCCCACCTACGCACTTAGCTACTTCCGCATTTAAGTATTCTGTCCAGCGTAACGGTGTAAAGGTGGTGCTATACTGAGGAAAGAGAAAAGAGGGTGCTAAAAAGTCTGAATTGATGTCAGATCCTATTTTTAAGGATATTGACCAAGAAAATCCATTACCCGTAAAAAATAAATAAATAAATAAATAAATAGATAATGCTTTGATAGATGTTTATGCTTTTTTTTAACATAATAATATTTTCATGCGGCTGGCTGCCTTTGTAAAATCACCTACACCCTCAATTGATCAGATCATTTGATTATATCCCTTTATCATACTGGCCTCAGTGTCAAGAGTGTGACTAAAGCTCAGTTATTATCTCTTAATTAAAATAAAATGTGACTTTTTATGTTTTTTCAAGATGGTAGCTCTTTTAAAATTTTAACTAGGACAACTGTCATATGGTTTTAGTGTTTACGGAAAAACTTATGTAAAAAAATGACTTAATTGAGTATTGAGTAAAAAAAACATCTATGCATCCAATTTTCACCAATAATTCTTTGTTTACAGTAATTTCAATGTGATTATACCTTTGGACTTCATAATGATTTTTTTTAGTAAATGCAAAACAGAAACTACAGTGAACTTACTGTCCAAAACTGTATGAAACGGTTCGTAAATGTTTAACTTAAATTTAAATTAAATCAGTTATATGCATATGGGACATAAGACAATTATCCATAACTTACCCATATTTATAACTGTTAATCTTGAATCTTCTGCTGAATGGATTCTCAAAAAGTTGCAGTTAACCACTAACAGTTTCAAAGTTAAGTGACACTGGCTCCTTAAAATTTCATTTCATTATTTTATGTTTAATTTTTTAACTTAAGTAGCAAATTCATAAATTAAATCTTCTTTTCCAACATTGCTTTTGACATATAACTTCAAATAACTTTAAAAGAAGGCTCATTTATAATGGGTTTATACATAGTTTACAAAGGATTTTATTAATGGTTATTAATTAGGTTATAAATCATCAATAAGCAGTTAAAAATAAATAAATAAATAAAAAGGGCAACAGCGGCCTCTCCTGTATCAAATTGACAATGATCCCACATTCATTTATACTGTTAAACCTCAGCTCTTACTAGATGACTTTGTCTTATCTACCAATCAGCATTAGCATTTCTGTTAATAACTTTATTCATGATAAAACGATAATACCATATTAACTGACTAAACTGACTTTCTAAATTATTTTAATAGATATGTTAAAAAAAGTCATATTCACTGTTGTTTTTTTCTATTTATGTGTTGTAAGTGCTTTTTAATGTTTTACAGTATTTACAATTTAATTTATAACCATTAATATACTCCTTTATAAACTATTTATAAACCCTTTAAAAAGGAGCCTTATTTTAAAGTTGTACCACTTCCTGTAACATTTAGCTCCTTATAAATGTGCTTCTAAAATGCATGATGGATGGCCATTCTAATGCATGCATTATTACCTGATTAAAAGCATGTAGACTCAATTTATGTCCAGATCTCTTCTTATTTATTTTTATTACATTCATTAAAAAGAGAAATGTGTAAATACTGTACATTTAATAGGCATTATGCAACACTTGTGTATTGTACATGAGAAATGTGTTTACATTGAAACTAGTAAAAATTCACAATTAGGCAATGTGCAAACATTCTAAAGAGGTATTTAAACAAACAAAACCAACAAACTGAACGGAACAGGGTCTGAGATCCACTTCAGAAGGTTTTCACAAAAGCTGGACAATACTGAACAATAAATACAGTGAAAGTGCTACCTTAAAAAGTAATTATACTGTATTATAATGTAGAAACAAGTGGTGCATTGTACCATTTTAAACATACTATAGTTATGATCTGCAATAAACAGAGAAAGAGAGAGTGCAGTCTCTTCCTGGACCCCCATCCAGACCAAACACAGGACAGTAATTACTGTGTAAACCAGTTAATCAGTGTAGAAAATATGACATCAGGTGTGAACATCAAACAAAATCTAATGATAAATGACAAACAACTACCTAATTCTGAAACAAAATAAACTAAAATACACAAACCTCCCTAACTCCCTCTTAGAATGGCTCTCACTCCTTATTTTCTGAAATTTATGAAATGTAACAAAGCTAACAGGCTAACAGAAGTTACTGGATTGGTCTGGGCATGGTAACATATACTCTGGTGGCAAAAAGTAATACTACGCACAGAAAAACACAAAAACACAAGGCAGCAGCAGATACAAATAAAGAAACATGTTACAACCAGGAGTCCTAATGCTATTGCAGTGAAATACACTATAAACTATACTTCATATAATCACAGACAGTGTTTTTTGATGCGTACTTCTGTTTTAGAACATTATTCCGAGCCAGAGCTGTCACAAGCTAGAGCTCCCAAACTCGTCAGTATCTCTTTCATGGATTCTTCAATATTCTCTCGTTGTCCGAATGAACCACAGTTGAAAGGTTGTGCTCCTACTCCAGTCTCAGGAGAGGCTGTAGATGGAAACAAAGGAAAAGCAAGTCACCTTATGTGTGAAACAATACTAAACTGTGCAAAAGGATGAGGGAACCCTTACAATTAACCTTGAGTTTTTATAAAACAACAAAAGTCATACCATTATTTTGCACGTCAGCTTGTGTCGTATTGATGTAGCCAGCCCAGCAGATCATATAACGGTTCCGATCCTCTAAGTTGAAAGTACGAAAAGACCTCAACGCTGGATTGTTATCATAGAGGATCCACAGGTTCTCTAAGAAGTTGAAACACATGACCATGTGATTCCGTTCACCAAGCAGCAAAAACTGAAGCTTAAAGGTCCTGAAAGAAAGAAAATTGCGATTGTGGGATTAAGTTTGTGATACATGATAAATAAAAGCTTTGCAATTTAAGCATGACTAAAGTATGCGTTAGCAATATAATAAAAAAGTAATATTAGCAAAACGTGTGCCCACACTGAATAAGGGTAAAACAAATGCTTGTCAGACGCTTTTAAGACATAGTTGCATTGCATGAATTCATAAAGCAGCTCTGTTTGTAGCCTGATACAAATACATGTTATAGCTGTTTAAAGGAAGAAGCACCTTTAACCTGAAGACTTAGAAATTGGAGATATTAGAACAGGAGATATTATATCAGAGAAAGTCAGAAAATACATATAAGAGATGATTTCAATAAAATAGATAAATCAGTTTAACAGAGCAGAGACAAATGGTTATATTTAACATGTTGATGATACATTATGCTTCTTTGTAACCCCACATTCATAAATTACTATAAAATAAAAGTCGGTTGTACTTCGCTAGTTATAAGGGGCCAGTCTTAACCCAAAAATGCCAGGGCAGTTTTTTGCCCCAGTCCAGCCCTGGTATACACTAGTGCAATCGAAATAATAGTTTATTAAAGAACAATAATCATGAACAGTATGGTGCTTTGTCTCTGTTAAGAATGCAATACACATACAAAAATCATTAAAGGAAGGAAGTGTCAGATTGCAATGTTTTGTCAGAAAGATAAATGTTACTAGGAACAATGAATTATTAAAAAAAAATAACCTGATATTTTTCAACTCTCGGGCAAATTTATAAAGCTACACATGCAAAAGTAGTGTGTGATGCAACATGGCAGATATCTCGTCATGAAGTTGTAGAGGTTCCTAATGGTGTTCTGCTACAATCTGTCTCATGCAGCATGAATATGTACACATTTCCTGCAGATTTTGCAATATGTGTTTTTTTAGTCAAGGATAGGGTTTGGCAATGCAGCTGGCTATGGTATTGCATCTGTCTTTGAGGCAAGCTCTTAAGAAAGCAGGAGTGTGTGGATGATTATTGTCCTGTTGGCATTGTGCACTGGACTGTGTTCAGAAAGGGTAGGACCCCCTGGTTGCAGGACATTATTAATGTAATGCTGAGCTGTAAAAGGGCCTGTAATGAAGACCAAAGATGATCTGGCATCATACTAAATTGCACCTCCCATGACTCCAGGCCTTTTGGACTGTAGATGTGGACACTGTATCTCCACACACTGACTAAACAGTCATCTCTCTACCAAAACAAAAGCGACACTCATCGCTGAAGATGACCCTCTGCCACTATGCCATCTTTTGTCGTTGTTGAATCTGTGTGTGTGAAGGTCTGGCATGGTGCATTACACATGCATTACACACTACTTGTGTATATGTAGCTAAATAAACAATACAGCAATACTGCATTTTAAATCTGAAAAGGACACATTTGTGGTATGACTGATCGATAAAATATATCAGCAGTCCACAATACTATTATTATGTTACCTTTTGATTTCATCTTCAACAAGCAAGGGCAGGGGCACAACCCTAGGAACAACCAGGATCATTGTGGGATCATCTGCACGGCCCAAAGCCTTCAAATCACCAAGTGCACGAAATTTGCTGCCAAGCCAAAAATTATGTTTTTTAATTTTTACATTTTTCTTTTCCTGACTGCCGTTTTATAGCTAATTTAGTGTAGTTTATGCTCATGATTTACCTCATTGTTGTTTGATATACAGGACTGTCATCAGGTGTTTCTTGGAAGTAGTCGACTTCAGCACACACCAGTTTAGCAAGCACTGGAAAATGATCTTTCACAGTGCCCAAAATGTCAATATCAATTGTATCAAACTTTATCAGTGATCGCAGCCATAGGCCTTTTGCGTCCTCATAGTTTGCTGCATTTAAATAAGACATCATGACTTTGAATGTGGCGTTAGATTCTAAAAGCGATCGTACATTTTGGAATCTGATGTAACAAATGTGAAAAGCAGCCAGGATTGAGTCCAGGACACACGTATTACGAAACTGGTGTCTGCAGTAACGACCACCCGCTCTTATGTAGTCACCGTGAATTATCAGCATCAGCAAAGCCGGCAGTCCTGTGTCTGAATGAGTAAATAAATGTTCTTACATAAGAAAACTAGGAAAATATACCTTGTGGGATTGTTTGAATCGGCATCTAAACAAACAGAAATGATAAATAAGTGCATATAATGTTAGAATAATTTTGTATGCTCTAACAATTACTGTAACAATAGATCAAAAATCTTTTTTGAGCATTACAATAAAAAACAAATACCGTCGTTGTTGAATGGCCTGTACTGGCATCGCTTCTTACGGGAAGGCAGAGAGGGGCTGCAAAATCAGAGAAAATGTTTGCACCATATCACACGTGCCACACATGTTCATGCTACCCAATCTAAGTTGTTTCAATAAATTTTAAAGTGATCTTTCTTTAGGATTAGTGAGTTTTATCAGAACTATACAGAAAATGAAGTGTTCCAGCGGTCTAAAGCTGTGCTATGATCGGGAGATCGCTGGTTTGATACCCGGTCAGGCAGCTTGCCATCAGCTTCATGAGCTTTGCTCTCTCTGGGTGGGTAGATGGCGCTCTCTCCCCTCATCACTCCCAAGGGTGATGTCGATCAGCACATGGCGTCTGTGAGCTGATGTATCAGAACGGAGCTTTCCTCCGAGCGCGCTGGATACTCTGCCTTGCTGCATCAGCAGCAGTTCAGTTGGGGTATCGGGGTATCACTAGTGATGTGGGATATACAGCTGAGTAGCAGCTGAATGGGTGGGACAATTGGCCTAGTTAAATTGAGAGAAAATGGGGGGGGAAAGAACTAGAAAGCAGGGGATTGAAGGATTTGCATTCTACATTCTATCATGCACAGTACTTTGCAACAGAAGCCCAGAAAAAAAAACAATGTAAAAAAAAGAAAAGAGAACAAAAATCTTAACAGACTCATTATGTCTCATTATTGTTTTCATTTGTAGCAACTGTTGCCAGGCAGGATCAAACAAACATTGGCAAAAATCTCATTCACTTAATCTCTTATTCAAGACTGCATGCTACGCCATAAAATGGACCATGCTGTAGTTAATACATAGAAACTATGTAGGAGAAGAAGACAACATGTTTGACTTATCTAACATGACAAAAATCTAAAGCAGATCTATCTAAACAATTTAGTCTTGCATGTGTGCACGAATAAAAAAAAGTAAATATGTAATAAACTTTAACTCATGAAATGTAAAAGAACCTATTTAGACAAAAATATGGTTGAATGGTATTTTTGCCAATATTCTGCTTGAGCTGTTCATCCTCAAAATACAATGTAATTATTGACAAAGCTTGCGTAGCAGAGGTGGGTAGAGTAGCACATACTCAATTAAAACCTTTCGTGATACTTAACAGTAGTTTTCAAAAGGCTAGACAAAATCTACATACATGTCAGTCATAACTTTTTCTGAGGTAAAATATATTTAACTTTATTTTTTTTCCCCTGTTTTTCTCCCAGTTTAGCTAGGCCAATTGTTCCACCCATTCAGCTGTGTATACCCCATCACAGGTGAAGACTAGCACATGCCTCCAATACATGTAAAGTCAGCTACCGGCCAATTGTGCTCTCTCAGGGCTTCGGCAGCTGATGGCAAGCTGCATGACTGGGATTTGAATTAGCGATCTCCCGATCATAGTGGCAGTGCTTTAGACCACTGGACCACTCAGCGCCCTTTTCTGAGGTAAAATAACATTAATATAGAGAAATATGACTCTTAACTGACACTCAGAATAAACCGTTATGTAGATATTTATGTAGATCTTTATGTAGGTTAATGTGTATAAAACGTACAATGGAAAGTATATATATATATATATATATATATATATATATATATATATATATATATATATATACATAGAATCTTTTTAATGATAAATTTTGCTTAAGTATTATGAATGTAAATGATAATTAAGTAAAGTCATTTGCTACTGCCCACCTCGGAGAAAAAAACAAAACAAAAACACATTACACATCATGCTTTGGTTTATAGAAGGAAAACCTGTTAAATGAAATTTAGTGTAGTTTGATGATTTTTCTGCTGATTTGTTGATTATTGGAATTAAATCAGGGGTGCTTGAGCAGAAGCATCACCAAATGTGTAGGAAGGTAAATCACCAGCAACACAACACAGCACACATAGACTATTACAAAAACGGCGTCAGACAAAAATGCTAACATGACTAGCAGCCTGGCTAGCATGATCCAAGCTCCCCTATGTTTTTCAAAGCCTAGAGGCAGATAAACAGAACTGGAAATGACTTAAATCTCATGACATTACCTTTAGTGAAAGAAAACTCTCACTAAAGTTTTGATTTAGAGTCGTGTTTAATGTATGAAAACCGCTCACCTAACCCGCTACAAGGTTTCACGCTGGCATTGCAAAACAACAAAGGAAAGTGAAACATAAAGAGAAATGTAATTGCGTGTAGTAACACATCCTCTCACACTGACTCATTTCAAATGCCTGTCTTATTCATCCTTCTAATACGGTACATTTAGCAAACGTGCTCGGACACGCTTTACGGGCAGCACTCCACTTCCTTCTTCATCACTAGTCAGCTAGTAATTTAGTAAACTCATTTCACTTAAAAAACTGAAAACATTGCAAAACTCAGATTAAACATAAAAATATTAGTAAATAAAGTAACTTATTTTACCTTCTGTTTGCCATCGTAATGATTGGGGTCAACTCTACCCTGCTCTGGATGCTTTCAAAATGGCGTCTACAATATATGGAGTTAAAATCAACAATTGCCACGTGCACACATAGAACAGGAAGGAAGTGACAGCTTAGTAAAAGAAAAACAAGAAGACACCTCATGTAAACACAGCGTCACCCACAGACAGTCGCTGCATAGCACATACAGTGCTGGCCAAAAGTATTGGCACCCCTGCAATTCTGTCAGATAATACTCCATTTCTCCTAGAAAATGATTGCAATTACAAATGCTTCAATATTAAAATGTTCATTAAATTTGTCTTCAATGGAAAACCACAAAAAGAATTGTCAAAAAGTCAAATTGGATATAATTCCACACCAAACATAAAAAGGGGGTGGTCAAAAGTATTGGCAACCTTCTCTAATTTGTGTAATCAATAGCACCTGTTACTTACCTGTGGCACATAACAGGTGGTGGCAATAACTAAATCACACTTGCAGCCAGTTAAAATGGATTAAAGTTAACTCAACCTCTGTCCTGTGTCCTTGTGTGTACCACATTGATCATGGAGAAAAGAAAGAAGACCAAAGAACTCTCTGAGGACCCGAGAAGTAAAATTGTGAGGAAGCATGGGCAATCTCAAGGCTACAAGTCCATCTCCAAAGACCTGAATGTTCCTGTGTCTATCGTGCGCAGTGTCATCAAGAAGTTTAAAGCCCATGGCACTGTGGCTAACCTCCCTAAATGTGGACAGAAAAGAAAAATTGACGAGAGATTTCAACGAAAGATTGTGCGGATGGTGGATAAAGAACCTCGACTAACATCCAAACAAGTTCAAGCTGCTCTGCAGTCCGAGGGTACAACAGTGTCAACCCGTACTATCCGTCAGGATCTGAATGAAAAGGGACTCTATGGTAGGATACCCAGGAAGACCCCACTTCTGACCCAGAGACATAAAAAAGCCAGGCTGGAGTTTGCCAAAACTTATCTGAGAAAGTCAAAAACGTTTTGGAAGAATGTTCTCTGGTCAGATGAGACAAAAGTAAAGCTTTCTGGGAAAAGGGATCAACGTAGAGTTTACAGGAAAAAAAACAAGGCCTTCAAAGAAAAGAACATGGTCCCTACAGTCAAACATGGCGGAGGTTCCCTGATGTTTTGGAGTTGCTTTGCTGCCTCTGGCATTGGACTGCTTGACCGTGTGCATGGCATTATGAAGTCTGTAGACTACCAACACATTTTGCAGCATAATGTAGGGCCCAGTGAGAGAAAGCTGGGTCTCCCTCAGAGGTCATGGGTCTTCCAGCAGGACAATGACCCAAAACACACTTTTAAAAGCACTAGAAAATGGTTTGAGAGAAAGCACTGGAGACTTCTAAAGTGGCCAGCATTGAGTCCAGACCTGAATCCCATAGAACACCTGTGGAGAGATCTCAAAATGGCAGTTTGGAGAAGGCACCCTTCAAATCTCAGGGACCTGGAGCAGTTTGCCAAAGAAGAATGGTCTAAAATTCCAGCAGAGCATTGTAAGAAACTCATTGCTGGTTACCAGAAAGAAGCGGTTGTTCACAGTTATTTTGTCTAAAGATTGTGCTACCAAGCATTGGGCTGAGGGTGCCAATACTTTTGTCCGGCCCATTTTTGGAGTTTTGTGTAAAATGATAATTGATTTGACTTTTTTTTCCTTCTCTTTAGTGTTTTTTCATTGCAAGCAAAATCAATGAAGATATTAATACCAAAGCATTTGTGATTGCAATCATTTTCTGAAAGAAATTGAGTATTAGCTGACAGTATTATACTTTTGGCCAGCACTGTATACAAGCATCAAAACATATATTTATGATGCAGTACTTAAGTAATTATTAAGGGTTTATTTCAGTAAACACAAGATGACATCATGTCAATCAAGTCTTTTTTTTTCCTAAGTCTTCATAAAAACTGGCATAACCCAGCGTAAAACAGTGCATATAAACATTTATAAAACTTATTATAAGAAACATCAGCTGTCATAACAGATGTTTTTGTCAGCTTTGTTAATAGAAACAGATATTTGTTGGTATTATGAGGTATTGGGGTCAAATGAACATTGGCATTTGATGAAAACATGGTGGAACTTGAGTTGCAAACATTTTTCATTTTTCTTTCTCTGTTTTAAGTTTGGAGACAACAGAGGAAACATTAAGAGAAATTAATATTATTAATTCCTGAACATTTAAGAGTCTTTAGTCTATTGAAAATAAAAATGTGAAGGTTTTGATGTCACAAATTCAAAGTCAAAGTTTACTTACTTAAAGGGACATTTATCACAAGACTTCAGGGAGGACAGAGAATTCTCTGACACATTTAAATAGACTGATATTTGTATGAAAATAGTTAAATGAATATTTGAAAAGTCAAAATTATATATAAAAAAACGTTTAAGAAAACATTAAATTTATAATTTAAGAGGTACTGCAATTTGCAGTGTTTACAGAATGATCTGTCCTCAGATAATCAGACTTTATCTGATTCTCTTTATATTTGACTCAACAACAAAAACAGTTACAGAATAGCAGAGAATACAAAATATGACAAGTGCGTGACAGGTTCATACCAGGGAATGCCAGGCTGCTATGTGTCACACACACAGAACAGCTGCCTTTCAGCCACAGAAGAGAGGCTTAAAATAGTGGAATATAGATTTATGTAACTGTAGATCACAGTGAGGTTTACTAAAAAATGTAAAATCTTAAAGTTATGATTGACTACTTCCGTTGCTTTATTTGAATTCAAAAACAACACGGACACGCTCACACGGGGTGAGCCGACAGATTCGAAACAGCGACATTCGTTGCAAAAAAAGTGCCAGTGGACACACACCGTCTATCGATCACTTTTCCTTTTTAGAAAGGTCTTTTGGTGCTTTTTTTTTTGCACCACCATCATTAACCAATTATCATGTGTGCTGTATGTATATTGTAGAACATTTGTTGATTTAAGAAAATATATATCAAAACCTGAACTTGTATACTGTATGCAAGAAAAGCTTTAAGACAATTGTTTATATCCTACTGAGTGAAGTAGTGTATCACAACTCTTTGCTCATCTGAACATTCCTCAGTACACAAGCAGCTCTGTCTTTCTGATTAATATTAAGATTTGTTCTACTGTATGTGTTTATTATATGTACAGTTTTTGTAATTACATTGTAGAAAACTAAATGTGAAAACAAAGTTTATTAAATTATTATTGAACTTCATATTATTTTTTTTCATTATATTTTTTAAATAATTTTTATAATGCTAAAGTCAAGTTGTATGTGTAATTTAAAAAGTTTAGATTGAATTACGTTGATAAAGAAGTTTCTCTATTACACTTAACTAACGTTTTTTTTTTATTACAATTAACAAATTAAGATACATAACTATTTATAAATGTTCATTCCAGTAATAGGTATATAATAGGTATTAACAGTATTTCAACTGCTTTTATCAAATTTGCAATTAGCAAAGTGTTGACAACCACTGCTTTAGAAAAGCCTTTATTAATGTGTTTGTATACATTATATGTTAATATAGGTTTATATCACTTGAAATAAAAATCTTAATAATGCCACATTACATTAGTGTTATCCATAATACTTGTTTACTGTAGCATCTACTTCACTTTACCACATCTTACAGTATTAGAGTCATAAACAGTCAATCTTTAATAAATAAATAAAAAAAAAACTCAAGTAAAACTCAAATGTTTATCAGGTCACACTTTAATTTCACAGTTAATTCTGAGGATTGTCATTTTACATAACATTAAACAAATAATCTCATTAGTTGATGATGATTAAATACATTTGATATCAAATAAGAGGACTGTTTAAATAAAAGGAGGTTCAGATTCAGTGAAATTAGTAAATATGATATTTACTAAATGAAACTGCTTTGCATGATGATTGGGCATAAGTGTGGAAAGGCCATAAATCTATGATACAGTAGATACTATATGAAGGTATGCATTAATTAAACGGTAGTTATGACAACGAATTCCAATTAAAACAAAGCCAAACCTCTCTTTTCGTAATATTTTAAGAATCTGAATTTGGAAATTGTCACAACTATTCAAGGATACGGTACAAATAAAAAAAAAAGGTGTTAAACGGAGAAGGATTCTACATGACTGAACTTGGTACGAGTTGATGGAAGTTGTGTAACATATGCAGCATTTATCATATATTATATATATACTTAGCTAAAGACACGAACCAGTACAAAAGCCGAAGTAGTAAAACGACAGTAACAAGCATTTCCAACCCTGCGATTTAAAGGGAAATGTATACAAAGTCTCCAAAAGGTGTACAAACAAGCAAAAAGCAGATAAAGTCCCGAGAGACGACAACAACCATACAAAAAACCCATAGTGTTGAGGATGAAGACATTGTGAAATGTGTGAAATACAAGCTTAAACATATAACATAAACTTCTGGAAAGTTTGAAAAAGCATCGTCTGGGTTTCGGGGCGATGCTCAGTCTCAGTCTCTGTGTTTGTAAACAAATAAACAACAAATAATTCATAGTTTTCTTCTGTGAAGAAGCACCGTGCCACACCACACCATGTCAGCTAGTATTGTATATTTTTTGTGTAGAGGTTTGTTCCACACACAGCCTTCCATAGAACTCCAACAACAACAATTAAACACACCACGTTCTATTTACAGTGCAATTGTGTACATCTGAACTGAAAGGTCCCCAGGATGTTTGGCTACCAGTGTATTATAAGTCAGATCAGCGTCAGAGAGGCAATGAAATGTCTGTGTGGACCACATTTCTCGATTGGTCAGGGTTCCAGCTTCTTCTGGACAGTTCTGTACTTGAGCATTCGTACATGGGTGTTGTTTTTGGCGCAGGGTTTTGGTCTGTAACACACCAGAGTAAAGTGCAGTAGAGGGTGGACTGGTGGATCTCAACTCAGTCAGGCTTCTCCCTGTGTTCTCTGATGGCTTTCCAGAGTTTACAGAGGATTCCACCCCTAAATGAGACAACAAACCATATATTAGTAATTTCACAACCAAACCTTAATTCTGCATTGTTTTTTTTTTCTAATATAAGACATTATAGTTCATATTTGCACTATTACAGGGTTATTACAACGTAATAAGATGATAACAAATAGTAATAATCTGAAATAACAATAATTATTTTTTTTTATTAAAGGGCACATTTTGCTTTGACAGTTCAACACAAAGTGGACACTTGGTCTATATAAGTGTTTCTATTCAGTATGGGCTTTCTAAATTACATTGTTGAACACATAACATCTGCCCATTGGTGATACACACTAATATTTGGTTGGACAGCCTTCAGCTTTGATTATAATCTGCATTTGTTATGCCTCATTTCCAAAAAGCTTCTGCAATGTCACAACATTTATTTCTGTCCGGAGATGCATTAATGTTTCCCTCTTGTATTAATGATGGGAGATTTGGACCACTCCACAAAGTCTTCTCCAGCACATCCCAAAGATTCTCAATGAGGTTAAGGTCTGGACTCTGTGGTGAACTCTCTCAATCCATGTGTGAAAATGATGAGCTCATGCTCTTCTATTGTGATCTTGGAATATGCCCGTATCATCAGAGAAGAAAAAATCCATTGATGGAATAACCTGGTCTATATTCAGTATATTCAGATACTCAGCTGACCTCATTCTTTCAGCAGTATGTTAGGCACTAAGCATGATGGGTGCATCACTTCAGCCTCCTCACTTCTAGTCATGATGCTTCCATCACTCTGGAACAGGGTAAATCTTGACTCACAAATCAGAGCACATGACCTTCATTGATTCAAACTAGAGTACAAACTTAATGATCCCTATGCTAGACAGCTTTCTGTATGCTGTAATGTTATGTTTATGTTGTAATATATTCTTAAATCTCTACAACTGTTCTTAAAGAAGGTTACGGGGTTATTTTATGGCTGAAACCATAGGAAAGCTGTATAAATTAAAAGCTGTACATCAAATGAGGCATTTATTAGGAACTCACTTTAGCCTCAGGCTCTTCAGGTCGTCCCTGGTGACACAATGTAGAAAGTCGTCCAGAGTATATTCCTCCGCTACAATCTATTACATACAAATACAAAAATATTGAAATATTCATCACTTATTACATCATACAGGCTATTATTTAGTAATTACCCAGTCATCAATTTTATTATCCAGTGATACACATTACAAATGCAATTCTGGAAGTGCTTGCAATGTCAAACAGATTAAACATTTACATTTCCCTCTGGGATAAAGAAATGTATGTATGTATGTATGTATCTTTCTATCTATCTCAGCCTTGCTACATCCTTAGACTTGTGATTTAGTAACAGCCTTATGACACAATAATGGCTACACAGCAAACAAGCTGTTTTTAAGGATATAAATGTCATTGATAATTGGCCCATTTAAGAGGTTATGAAGGCACTTAAAGATCATTACTATTCTGATTGTCCATAAAGTGAATCATCAATGTTTGATCAGTATGTCACTGATTTAAGCCTGTATGTATAAAGCATTATAAATGATGTAATAACTAATTATAACTTGACAATAATGCATTGTAAGGATGATTAAACACTCCTGTATAACACAATTGTAAATTATTGTTACTTTTTAACAATTATACAAAGCAGTTTTATTGTCAATACTGCATGTGTACTGGACATACAGAGAATTGAAATTGAATTGAGAATCTACAATGTAAATAGTCATGAAAATAAAGAAAACGCATTGAAAAAGAGAAGGTGTGTCCAAACATTTGGCCTATACTGTATGTCAACCACCAGCACTACAATCCAATCCATAATTCAATTTCTACTAGTAAAACCTCAAATTAAAGATCAATTTAATGTGCTTTTTTAATAGTCTACTGTAAATGTTTTAGTAGAAATAATATCAGATCTATAGGTTTATATAGACATTAAGATAGGACCACATATGCTTCAGGTAGTTTTACATACTGTCATATGTTAATGTTGATTTAAATTAAATCACATTTTCTTTTTTCTACAATTTCTTCTTGAAACGCCTGTATTTTTCTTCATTTTTTAAATTATTGGTAAAGTTATGAACTCTTTGATAGTGCAGTGTTATGTTATTTATATCAAATGTCCTTTTTTACACAGATAATAGTTTACATAATTGTTTTTTTTTTAAATAACATTCAGCACAAATGTATATAGCAGTAAAAGTAGTTACCCTGTCTATAGAGTCAGCATCAGCTCCGTGTAATCTGAGCCATTTGAGCAGCTCGGGGTCGCTCTCTCCTCCAATCGAACTCTCTGTACTCACTGAAGGAGTAGCAACATCTATAAGACAAAACAAAGCTGTAATACGGATACACAACATCATCTAATCACTAGCACTACAATAACACATATATAGATCGGGACTCAAATTATCAGATATTGCAATAATATATATTTGTGTCAGATTAAAAAAACGTTTATTTAATAGACGGTCTGGATTCTGCAATCAGTGTCATCTAAATGAAAAGAGACTGACCGATGGGCTCAGAGCGCATCTTCAGTAGTTTAATCTCCTGCTCCTTCTCATCCAGAATTTGCTGCAGGACACACTGATACTCCCTCTCCCTCTCCAGCAGCTCCTCCAGCAGCCTAAAACACATACACACACACTTTGAGACCTACAAATTACTCAGTTTTTTAAATATTCAACACCCTCCTTTATGAATGAATAAAGCATCTCTTTCTCCAAATGTGTCCACTTCCGATTATTGCAGGTATAGGACAGTATTGTTTGGCCAGTTGTTTAGTTGTGCTTATATTCGGAAGCCTTGATAATGCACACAGATTGTCTATTAGAGGTTTGCAGATACTTGGTTTCTCAAAGGTTAGAACCACAGAACATTTATAGTCAAAATTATTAATATACTTTACGAGTGGCTAATACTTCAAAATATTTGTATGAGTCCATTAATAAAGAGTAAAAAAGAAACAGCTTACTTCAATCATAAAAACAGTTCCACATTCTTTATCTACAGTAACCTATTTAGGTCTCCTAGCAGATATTTCAGAGAGTGCATCTTCACCACAACCACTGTGCAACATCTGAGAATTTACCAATTGATGTGTACTGCAGCTCTTTACAGATTACTTCTATAATTCACGCTTGTGCTCCCTGCAGTATCAATCCAGTGCAGTGTTTCTGAAGTGCACAGACACACACTGCTCATAAAATGTCTGGAGAAATTTTACATTCTACATAGCTAAATAGACAATATGTATTAATTACTAAGAAAACAATACCTACAAATATTTAGTGACCATGAAATAGCATTTTACCAATTTCTTCTCCTCTCTGCCAACACTGTTTTATTAAAACATTTATGAATTAATAAAATACCCCCTCAAACGTTGTCATATGCTCATCTTAATTCCTTCGTTCAAAATATCTGTTTCCATACAAAATTTTATTCAGATTTCCATATATTTTTCTATATTATTATTATCTTTTTGGGCACCACTTTAAAATAAGACTACCTTTATAAAGGGTTTCTAAATGGTTTACAATTAGTTTATTAATGGTTACTAATTAGGTTGTAAATGCCTTAAAAGTCATTAAAAATCAGTTATAACACTTAGAAAGGGCAACAATGACCTGTTGTTTGTCAAATAGTGAACCCACTGCCATCTATACTGTTGCGCTTTCTACGTATGTGTTATAACTGATTTTTAATTATTTTTTAGGCATTTAATACCTAATAAGTAACCATTGTAAACCCTTTATAAACCCTTTATAAAGGTAGTCTTATTTTAAAGTGGTACCTCTTTTTGTATCCCTTATATAATATTGTATAGTATTCTGTTTCGTCTTTGTCACAATGGCTCCCTCTTCTGGCCTTTGTGGATACTGCACAATGCCATGTGAACCGTGTTGACGCAGACTAGTGACACCTTTTGGTGAAATGGCATCACACCTGACAAAAATAACCTGACAGCATATTTGTTGAAATAGACAGGTATACAGCAGCATTTATGTCTTATGTAGGTGTCATTTAGCCTTATAAACACTGCACTTCAGTTAAAAAGTCATCAGTAAAACTGCCCACAATTCTGCCAATTCTTGTTTTTGTGTAAGGGCAGGTAATATATGCAAATGCTCCCACTTGAATTGAGCACATATTAAGGGCATTTTCACACCTGTAGTTCGTTTTCTGGTCCGAATCAATTGATGAGTTTGTTTACTTGGAGCATTTTCTCCCTCTGTTTAGTCTGGTTTCATACAGCCATAAATGTAAACGCACCAAACTGTGCACCAATAAACACACAAGCAGGCTGTGTCCTCTGATTGGTCAGAGCGTGGTCTGGCGTGGAAGTAAATATACATATACAAAAAAAGTAAATATAGCGAGAAGATTCTGTGTTCCAGCGCATATATGTGTTTTTACACTAAACGCTGAAACGTTGCGCTTTTAAACATAGCGTTTCTATGTGCAGCGCAGATGTAAACATAGTAAACAGAGTTACGCGGCTGTGAGCAGTGAACGAAACACAGACCGCGCGCATGGACACAGCGTTTGTTCTTAGCTGTGGTAATTAGCGTTATCTGGCTAATATATCAGTTTAGACTGCGGCTTATCAGCCGTTTAGCTCAAATAAATGGCTTATATTTAATAGCTGGATCCGATTGAGACCGGATCACGTTCTCACCAAAGCGAACCGCTCCAGAGTTCGTTTGGTACCGGACCGAGACCACCTCTTCTAGCTGGTCTCGGTCCGGTTCTTTTGATCGGCACCCGAGTGCGATAACGGTTTTCACACCTGCTCAATCGAACCGCACTAAAGTTACAAACGGACCAGCGTTCGTTTTAACCGGACCAAACAGTGCTGGTGTGAAAACGCCCTAAAGCTCTTGAGCCATTTGACATCCGGTTAGGTTCTGAGAGTGATACATTTAATAAGTGACTGTAGCAATGAAAACATGTTACTTTATTAGAATGTCTGGCCACAAAATCCTCTGTTCCTGCCCCTGGAAGAAGAATGGAAAACCAAAACTCAAAGGTACACATGAAGAGAAACGTTCTCACAGCAGTTTAATAACAGCCCACCTGTTGGTCTCCAGCTTCATGCGGCCGAGCTCCATGCTTACAGAGTGCTGTGCTGTGTGGGATTCATGGGAAACAGTGGAACTGAGCGTGCTCACTCCAGACGTAGCCACCGTGTCATCGTGGCTTGCTGTAGGTGGGGCCCTGTTTTTGTGCGTGGGGCTTCCATGAGGTACAGCATCATCGTCGTCATCATCATCTTCCTGATCGGCTGCGTCGCTCTCAGATGCCAAACTAAAGTGAGGCCTGAGCTCTGAATGAAAGCAAGGAGAATAATGAGAGATATGTTTGAAATGATTTCATTGTTGATGTGGTTAAAGGCAACCATTGCAGAAGGCATTACCACCCATAGTGGACAGTGCAGGGTGGTAAGAATCAAGACAGGCAGCATCTAGCTAGAGCTCTCTATGTGAACAGATCACATTCAAATAGAAGGCCCCACATGCATATTCCTGCATATACAGCTCTGATGAGCTTCTTTGATTTTATTAAATTGAAAACCTCTGGAATATAATCAAGAGGAAGATGGATGATCACAAGCCATCAAACCAAGCTCAACTTGTTTTTTACACCAGGAGTGGCATAAAGTTATCCAAAAGCAGTGTGTAAAACTGGTGGAGGAAAACTTGCCAAGACACATGAAAACTGTGATTAAAAACCAGAGTTATTCCACCAAATATTGATTTCTGAACTCTTAAGACTTTATGAATATGAACTTGTTTTCTTTGCATTATTTGAGGTCTGAAAGCTCTGCATCTTTTTGTTATTTCAGTCATTTTTTTATTGTCTGCAAAAAATGCTCTAAATAACAATATTTCTATTTGGAATTTGGGAAAAATGTTGTCCGTAGTTTATAGAATAAAACAACCATGTTCATTTTACTCAAACATAAACCTATAAATAGCAAAATCAGAGAAACTGATTCAGAAACTGAAACTGGTCTCAATTTATTCCAGAGCTGTATAATTTTTATTTAGCTCAAATTAAACATGGCAAAAGTCTTGGGATAGCAGTATGTTAACAGGTCTTGAAGTGCTACCTAGAGGGAATGTCTTGGGAATGATCACAACTATACGTTGTGAGGTGTTATCTTGTGAGTGAGGCTGAATACTGTCCAGTGTGCTAATGGCAAGAGAATGTAAATTATTTAAATTTGGATGAGGTATAATAGTGGATGTCAGATAGATGGGACATTCCATTTTCTTAGTTGTGCAGGTACATAACATTCCTTAAATCATAGTGTCACATGTATACTAGGTATACAAAGTACCAGTCAAAAGTTTGACATCTTTAATTCAGTGTTTTGTATTGTAGAATAATCCTAAAGTCATTCAAACTATGAGAAAAAAATACTTTATTTTTTAAGTGTTATACAACCAGAATATATGTTTTATATTTTAGATTCTTCACAGTAGCACCTCTTTCTCAGATGACAGCTTTGCACATTTTGGCTGGATTTTCTCAGTCAGTTTTATAAGGTAGAGTCACCTGGAATGGTTTTCAGTTAACAGCTTTGCTGAATTAGTCAAAAGTTAATTTTTTGAATTTCTCGCCTCTTAATATGTTTGAGAGCATCAGTTGTAAAGTTGTGCAGAGGTAGAGTTACAGGTATACAGTGAATAGCTCTATTTGAATAATGTTCTAATACATATTATCTGCTGTCAATCTGAAAAATTTCAAGAACTTTCAAAGTATCTTCAAGCGCAGTTGCAAAGGCTAGCAAAAAGGTTATGATGAAACTGGCTTTCATCAGGACTGCTCCAGGAAAGGAAGACCAAGAGTTTCCTCTGTCAAACAGGATAAGTTCATCAGAGCTACTAGCCTCAGAAACCACAAGTTAACAGCACCCCAGATAAGAGCACCTACATTTTGGTTTGTTTAGTACTTAGAAGTTTAATACATGATTCCTTATGTGTTCCTTGATAGTCTGAATGACTTCAGTATTTTAATTACTTTTAATGTAGGGAAAAAAAAACAAAAACTAAAATTAAAATCACTGAATGAGAATTACTACCACTTTACCACTCACAGAAGACAGTGTAGTGAACGGTAGTGATCGTGACAGGCAACATCTGGCTAAAAATGTCAATGTAAAAAAGACTCTGACAGAAATCACATCCATATTTAACGCAGGAGGCCCACAAACATATCCCACGGTTCAGTTCAGCATACATTCTATGGAACATGACAAAAGACACTATACTAGCTCCTGTACCATGACCTTCAGCATGCCAGTGTACAGGGGGTATAGGGTGAAAGTGTGGACAGTTCTGAGTACTAATATTCTGTAAATGTTTAGAGTGGAAGAAAAGCTATTACCTGGCACCAAGATGGTGATGGCAGTCTGCACAGCCTTACGGATGATGTTATCCAGGGCAAACATCCAGTGAGGTTTGATATTGTGATTTCTTAGCACTTTGTTCAGCTGCAGAAACACAGAAAATCCATACATTACTCACACTTAATTACATACATATTTATTTCTCTATTTGTATTTAGATTTGAACTGAATTTGTGCGTGGCCTACAACAAATATTTACATTTTACAGGTCTTTAAGTGCCATTTATTATTACCCCACACAGTTTAAGAATTGTGGATGCATGACCTAAAACCTCAAGGAACAATATGATTTTTTAATATTTAAATTAATTTACTTTTTAAAGCTACATTTACTTTGACCCTTATATTTTAATATTAGAAGGAAAGAGGTTCCAATATAAGCTCACAGCAGAATTATGCAAAATATGTTTCAGATCAGTAGGTGGCAGCACGATACAGTATACATTAGTCACTGTTATAAACAGAGCTGACAGTGGAAGTTGTGTAATCGTTCTGAACTGAGGGATTTTTATCTGTTTATATGGGCAGCATATCGCTTCTTATTGCTCAGCCTTTGTCTTGAGGCAAAAACCTCTTCAAAGAGGTGCAAGCCATCTGTTATCAGGTCAATAGTCTACCCACAATGGCTCTGATTATGACCTTGAAGAAACCATTCAATAAGATAAGATACGATGATGTGACGCATGCGTAAAAGCATGTCTGTACACTTCTCACTTTTAGACACGTTTCCTGTCTTTGAGTTAATTATACTTCATTTATTTGTCTATTTATATATATTATTTGCAGTCAGCTACACAAGTATACAACAGTAACACAACTAGTTAAATAGTTATGTCTCTGTACATCATCTCAATAGACGTGAAATAATTAGAATTAAAGAATATTATTGCGCTATCCATTAAGGAATTACAGACACTTTTTCATAGACCCTATATATTCTAATTTTAAATGTAAATGAACAAACAACAATTACTAAATATTAACCCATTTTCTGGGTCTTTCTGACATCATGTTTTTCTTCATTAAGTGATATCCATGCTTAGCAGGGCACTTAAGAATTATAAATATGAAGAATAATAGAAGAATAAATAAATATTTTAAATTAATCCTGCAATTTTTTTAACAATTACATGTGTTGACAAAGTGACCAAGTTTCACTGGTAGCATCACATTCTCATGGCATAACACTGCCTCCACCATGTTTGACAGATTATGTTGTGTTTTACATCAGAAAACATTTTTAACCTTCTCTATGTCTTGGTTTTGTCGGTCTGCACCAGTGCATTCCTTCTTTTAAAGAATGTCTCAATTTGCTGATTTGGCTAATTGGGTTGTGTATTGAAAGTTCCCAAAAATTAAATACTTCTTATCAATGCCAAACCCTTTATCTTCTTAATTGTCAAATACTTATATTTTAAAGCTGATGTCCCAAACTTTTGGGATTTGTAGGATTTAGTGCCCTCTCTGGTAAGAATGGGTAATTGCACTGAGCATGAGGAAGATTAATTTTATATTGGGTGGGTGTAATGCGGTTTCCTTTCAGAGCAAATAGTTCGGATTCCAGGTCACGTTCAGTCAAAGAGAGAGAGCGCAGTCATGAAGCTCTTTCCACCGTATAAAACCATTTCAATATCAATCCTTTTTGGCTTCGGAGCTTGCTTCACTCTTTTGTTTCTTTGTTTTTACTATGAGTGAATGAGCTGCTGAGCTCTTGAGTTTCCCCTTCTGAAGTCTCCATTGCTCCACCAGCCGCTTGCGTTCAGTAAAACTGAGCCGGATCCTCTTTTAGAGGCTGTACGTGTGACATAATACGTAAAGACGTGTGACGTGGCCAGAAGAACTACTGCGAAAAGCGACCTGACATCCCAGTTTTTAGGATGAATATATTGGGCTTAGCAGGGATGGTCATTCCAGCACACTGGTATCATTAAACACAATATTTTATCCCTTCTCCACTCAGAAATGCTTCTGCTCTCAGTTTAGAAAAAAAAAAAAAACAGACTGCCACTTTAATCACTTTGTTTTTAATACATAGAGGTAATTAATACAAGCAAAAATATAAAAAAATGACTTGAATTGAATCACTTTTTTTGTTATTTTTTACATGCAACAGGCATTTAAGTGTAAACTGCAAATAAAGCAAAAAGAAAAGAAAATCAACCACACACTCACCGCATCCTGGAAGCCAAACAGCGCCACCTGCAGCTGGCTGATAGCAGTGCTGTCGAAGTCCAGCTCTAGTTTGAGCTGAGAAAGCGTGTTGGCAATGATCTTTCTGTCGGCCATGCGCACAAATTCACCCAGGCTGGCCACCAGCGCAGAAATGTGCTCATGCTTTAGCTTAGTCTCCTCAGAGCCCTGCAGGGAGAAAGACGTGTACAATGAGACTTTACGTATCACTGATTTACTACGTAAAGAACCAAAAAGAGATTAACTGAAACTTTCTGAGAGCAGAGATGAACACCCATAGCACTTGTCCATGTAGTTACCTGCGTGAGCGCCTCCTGCAGGTTGATAACGATCTTGTCCTTGTCCTCTGTGAGGATGCGGTGCAGAGTAGCTCTCCGCTCACTGTCTTTTCTAAGCATGAAGAAGCCAGCGTCCTTCTCCTCCGGGGATGGAGGAGCACTGTGGTCCTCAAACTGCTCCACTGGGATACTGCAAAAAATATATATAAATAAACACACTTTTATAACTAGTGCTCAGAGGTTTTTACAGCAGCCACAACTTAAAAATCATTCCTTCTTTGGTGGGGAAATAACCAATAATTACCTTTTTTACTGTTTAATTTATTGGATGAATTTTTTAAATCACTGTTTGAATCAAAGTTGTAATCTTAAAAAAAGACAAAAGGGAGCAAGTAGAAAGTATCGATAACTGCTTAAAAAGTAAGGAGTAAAAGTAAAAAGTCGTCTAAAAAATAATAACTCCACTAAAGTATTTCTGCTTAAGTAAGATAACGAAGTACTTCTGCTTCGCTACTTGACACCTCTGCATATAGTGCACTACTACTAGTGTTTATCCAGCATAGGTTTAAATATAACAGCACACTAAAACGTATTTAAGAATCATCTCTAAAGATGACATCTTGAAAGATGAATTGTGCTGTACATGATTATTAAATATATTTTAGTGTGCTGTTATATTTAAACCTATGCTGGATAAACACTCATTGATTCTATCTCTGAATAGTAGTGCACTATATGCAGAGGTGTCAAGTAGTGAAGTAGAAATACTTTGTTGCCTTACTTAAGTAAAAAGTTTGGGTATCTATAGTTAAGTGGAGTAATAACTTTTTTAGACGACTTTTTACTCCTTATTTTTTTCACGCAGTTATCGGTACTTTCTACTCCTTACATTATTAAAAATAGCCTCGTTACTCATATTTTATTCCGGCTTGATTTGATTCCAGCTGGTCAACATAAAAATAAAAAAAAACAGATAAAGTGCGCCATCTGGAAAGCTTGTGATTGGATAACTAGTATAAACATATACCAATTTGACCCTCTATTGGTTTGTATTTGGCGGGGTGTAGTGCACTATAGGCCCCTGTAGTGCGGCCTAGGCTTGTGTTTACAAGGTCATTTTTACCCTTACAATCCTTTTACTTTTATACTTTAAGTCGTTTTAAAGGCAGTACTTTCATATTTTTCCTTAAGTAAAAACATGAGATGATACTTCAACTTCCACAGAAGAATTTTTAAACCCCAGTATGTATACTAATACTTGAGTAAAGAATGTGAATACTTATGATACCCTTGACTATATGTAAAGTAATATTAATGTACGGACTGAATTGGATACATGTCACATTGACTCCAGACCCTAGTCTGTCTACGCCCCCCCACCCAAACCCTCACACTGTGATCACCTGAGGAAGAGCGAGCGATGACCTTTGACCTCTCTCTCGCTGTAGCACTTGGTGCTGGGCTTGAAGAGGAAGGGGTTGGTGTTCAGCTCGTTGTCGGGGGAGACGGAGCCGTACTCACTGCTGCTGCTTGTGTCCTCCACTACCACAGGGACGGGTAAGGAGATGCTGCGGAGGTATTCTGCTCCAAATAAAGCATAAAAGAAGGGCTTTTTCACTTTAATCCAGTGTAACAGTGAACTGTGGCTATTTGTGCTGGGCCTCTCAGTTCAGGCCACACATGTCTAAACTCACAAAAGAGGAAAAATCCGCCTGTATTATAACACAATACAGCTTCCCCTCTATGAGATTCTGATACTGTGAAACTATTGGCATTGTGGTGTGACATATTTGGCTGTTCTAAATTAAACACCTTAAACATTTTAAGCTTTAAACAGATGTGAACATATTTTGCCTTGCAGTGTATCAGTGTCTCAGTGAAGAGTCCCAGCACAGATTTTGCCATAACACCACATATTACTGTGAGGATTGTCTCTTCTTCATCTAGTAATTGCTGGACAAACTGTGATGAAACAGACCTAAACTTTGTTCATACATTTTGGCCATCATGCCCTTCAGTCTGTTTTTTGATGTTTCAAATCCTAAAGAGTCTTTGGTGTCATGTTGGTATCTCCAAAACAGCAACTTTACAACAGAGAGAAAAAACCTTCTAAACTTTTAATGGAAGTCAGTGTAAAAAGAGTTTATTTCAGGTCATGCTGAAGTGTTTCTATTGGTCTGTTCATCACAAAACTTGCCACAGTCTAAGGGACAGTTTGTCTGTTCAAATTATGTAGTAAAACAAAATATTAAACAAAAATGAAGGGACTTGTTTTTTATTGGACAGTGACGATATAGTCTGAGAGTACAAAGGAAAAGATGTGTTAATCGTTTTTGCATATAAATCTATTAATTTGATAATATTTTAACCAGTCATGCGATCACTAATGTGCAAATAACAGTGCCTATATACACAGAAAAGACTGTGGCATGTGAAAAAAAAAAGTTTCATAGGCCCTACAATTGAACTCTGTGGATCTTTTAGTTTCTGTATTATTAATAGTGATGGGACGATACACTTTTTTCAGCTCCGATCCGATACCGATATAAAACTGATATAAGATTGCCGATACCGATACAAATACCGATACTTTTAGTTTATTAATAGTACTATGATTAAGGTTAAATAATGAGGCTGAAACAGACCACACAGCCCTTTTAGTGGATCGGCAGCGCCCGCCCGATATCCGATTCGTCGGATTACGTCAATATCGGCCCCGATACCGATATTGTAACGGATCGGTCCCATCTCTAATTATTAAGTCCACTACATCCTCTTTAACTTTCTGTTTCTCTCTGTCTCAAGCTTTCTGACATGTGTCAGTAGGAATGCTGCATTTAAAAGAAAGGGGCCCACACAGTAGCCCCAGTAGGTATTACTTAAATGTTTAAAGCAATGTACTACCCATAATCAAACCAAAAGGTTTAAAGTACCACTGCTCTACATTACGTAATATAAGAATTTATAATCAGTGTTGGGAGTAACGGCGTTAAAACTAACGGCGTTACTAACGCCGTTACTTTTTTTCAGTAACGAGTAATCTAACTAATTACTATGACTGTAACTATAACGCCGTTACTATTTCCGACACCCCGTTACTGCACGTTACTTTAGCAGCTCTATGAACTTTTTTTTTTTTTTCTCTTTGCCCTGGTTAACCCCTCCTCTGTCATGTGAACTTGAGCTTCTGGCCGCTGTGCCTGTGGTTTGGCGTGGTGAAGTGAGGCACAATTGTGACGATTTGCGTGCTCTAATCAATTCAGTGATTGCCGTGGACAACCCAAGTTCCGAATTAAGGACGTTAAACTCTTTTTAGCTGCTCTGGTTTTTGTGGTGCTGCTGCTTTCTATTTTAGAGCTTAGATTCTCTGCCCGAATCCCACCTGACCCGAGGACCGACCCGAAATCAGGCTCCTATTTTTATTTTATATAAAGCTCTGGTGTGATAATCACAATGTTGCTAAGTAACCAATTATTATTGTTCACTAAAGCGAACGAAATAGCGAAAATTGAAAGTGAAAAACATTTGTGTTAACTGAATCTAATAAAAACGGTAATTAAAAGGAAAAACATAATTATCTCGAACTGTATTTTGTGTTTATAAAACTAACTAAAACGAACTGAAATTACTGATAGAATACCCTCATTTTTGTGTTTAATTTATTTATAAGCGCTGTTGTACAGCGGGAGTTGTTGTGCCGAGCGCGCGGCACTCGTGGTCCGTTAGTTCTTGTGTAAAGCGCTCGCGCTAGCAAGCCCACCCTAAAATGAACAGAAAAAATAAAAACAAAATAAAATTAAACTATAATAAAAATGAAAACTGTAATCACGTAGCTCTGGGCGCACGTGAACGCCTCCGCGTTTGACTTGCAGCATTGTGTGTAGCTGTTCTTAAAAATCATTTAAATTAAATAATAGTTCTATGCTTCTATGTTACAGTGTTAATTAACATAATTCTGATTATATTTCGCTCATTCAATCAGCCCGAAAACAGACAGTTTATGGGGCGGATCGGGTCAGGCTCATAATGACAGTTCATGGTTCGGGCTTGGGCAGAATGTGCACGGGCTCCGGCTGGGTCGGATTCTTTGGGCACGATCTAAGCTCTATTCTCTTTTGGTGAAGCTGTTATATTAATACCATTTTAACGGGCATTAAATTGTTGTTTTTGTCCATTATTTTGTTTTATATATACATATTTCTTTTGAGTGTGGCTTGGTTTGTTAAATTTCATCCCCAGACGCATTTTTCCGCTTTTTTCAGTATTACAAGTTTTAGTAATTTTCTTTGGTTGTGTGGAGAATTTCGTTTTATTTTTTTGAAATTCGTTAGATTATATTTTTGTCAACATTTTGGGTTTATTTTCGTTTGTTATTTTTTGTTGTTTTTCTAATAATAATAGTAAATGCATAATTGATTTCCTTTTTTTGACGGGCGAATAATAAAAAGTAACCGATAGTTACTTTTACTGGTAACTAATTACTTTTATAGTGGAGTAACTCCGTTAGTCACTCATTTACTTTTTTGGAGAAGTAACCAGTAACTATAACTAATTACTTTTTCAAAGTAACGTGCCCAACACTGTTTATAATATTGTATGCTACAGTATGAAATACCACACTGATGGTGTGATGTGTTACTCTGTAAAGAATAGACAGATTAGCCGACTCACCAGTTCCTGGAGACAATGCTGGAAAAAAGAGAAAAAAATATTCCTTATTAGTTCATTGGCATCATTTACAAGTAAAACCTGTAAGTCAGACTGTAAGTGGCCTTAAATAACATTCTGTATGTCAATAGAAAAAATTCCTAAATTGCCTAAATTTCCTTCGGGATAAATAAAGTATCTATCTATCTATCTATCTATCTATCTAGAAAAGCAGGTAACACCATGTTTTCCTTCTGTGTCATAAAACCAGCTATTTTCTTTTACAGTCTACAAAAACACCTACATGTAGCTCTATGTGATGATATGAAGGGCATGTTTCACTCTTCAAAGGCTCTTCTGTTCACTACACACTGGGAGTCTTGAACAGAGGAATGTCATTTGTGCTCATTAAAATATTAAAACCACACCCATGCAGTTGTCAGACAGGCCTGATCAGCAGTATTTAGGAGATGTGTCAGATTCCTACACCATTTTTATTTAAGCCTTACCATATACAGTGGCTTGAAAAAGTATTCATACCCCTTAAACATTACCACATTTCGTCACATCACAACCACGAACATAGATATATTTAATTGTAACTTAATGTGAAAGACCAACACAAAGTGGTATACAACTGTGAACTGGAAAGACAATTATGCATAATTCAAAACATTTTTTACAAATAAAAAACTGAAAAGTGTGGTGTGCAAAAGTATTTTCTTTGAGTGCAACCAACTGCATTCAGAAGTTGCCTGATGACTGCTAAAGACTAAATAGAGTGTAATCTAAACTCAGTAAAAAATACAGCTGCTCTGTGATAGCCTCAGAGTTTGGTTAAGAGAATATTGGGGAGTAAACAGCCTCATGAAGTCTAAAGAACACAACAGACAGGTCAAGAATAAGGTTGTGGAGAAGTTTAAAGGAGGCTTAGGCTATAAACATTTTTTCCAAGATTTGAACATCCCAAGGAGCACTGGTTAATCCATTATCCAGAAATGGAAAGAGTATGGCTCAACTGTAAACCTACCAAGACAAGGCTGGTGGAGACATACCCTTGCAGCTGTAATTGCAGCAAAAGGTGGTTCCACAAAGTATTGACTCAGGGGCCCAATACTTTTGCACACTGAACATCAGTTTATTTGTAAAAAAAATGTTTTAAACATGCATCATTTTCTTTCAGCTTCACAAGTGTATACCACTTTGTGTTGGTCTTTCACATTGAATACCAATGAAATATATTTATGTTTGTGGTTGTAATGTGACAAAATATGGAACGTTTAGGGAGTATAAATACTTTTGCAGGCCACTGTATTAACTAACCAGCCTTATGAATAGGAGCTTTTACATAAAATTGGTTTAGTCATGCCATAAACATGTACTAGATATTATACAATTTGTCATGGCAGTTCATGTCATTTATTTTATCATGATGTCCCTAATAGTTGCTGTGTAGTCATAATCAAACCATAAAAATGCCACAGTATACGTAATTTACCATGATATTTTGTGGTGTGTCTCACATACAAGGTTTCCTTCCAACAGCAATACTATTTCTGCTATTTTCTGGGGACTAATGAATTTGCCTACACATCATTAGCACATGGTAGCATGCTGTGCCCACACACACACACCTGTAAAGTTGTTGCCCTTGGCTTTTTTCTTGCGTGAGGTAACAGTGAGGAATTCGTGGGTGAGCAGCTCGTTGGCCGTAGCACGGAGGTCTGGGTCTGGTTCAAAGCAGCGCAGAATGAACGCCTTGGCTTCAGACGACATGGAGTCCGGGATTTCCGGATGGATTTTAAACATTCCCACCTGCAAAAATACACACAGAACAGCTTAAAAACTAATTATCAGCTTTGCACAATTTGATCAGTTCATAGTGATAATGAAGATGATTCTTTAGACCAAAACAAGACGTCAAACAATTTTCAAATTCATAAAAAGTATTTTTTGCATCTTTGCCATTAAAGTTATGTTTTTATATAATGACGTGATCTGCAGTCTGAGCTATACTAAAAATAAAAAAATATATAGCCGCAAGCGGCAATCATCGGGTTCAAGCACCAACTGGCATAATGGTGCCTACTTGGGCATAGAATGGTGATGTGTAAGATGGTCTAATATATTGGAGACATCCTGTCACATTTATAGATTATCAACAGTCTTTCACCTGTTATTAATGTTGAGCAGAGGCCTTTCAACATGATCAGTGCTTAAATTCACATGCAAATCTATTGAAGTTTGTAGGACAGTCATCAAGTGAGTTAGAACTAGTCAAAAGGTGTCTCCATGTTATGGGTATTGATCAGGTGGCTTCAACCAGAATGTTCACAAAGTGGTATTCAGATTGACCTTTGAACCTTTGCAAAACAAGCTGAAATGTTTGACCAAACAAGTTTAAATTAACACAAAGGAGTGCATTGTCTGACATTACATGTAATTACAAAGTTATTCTAAATCTAGTTCTGAATTAAATGGCACTTCATCAAGCACCAACTGGCACAATGGATGCCTACTAGAGCATAGGATGGTGATGTGTAAGAAGGTCTAACACAATTGGAGACACTCTGTCACATTTAGAAATTATCAAAAGTCTTTCACCTGTTATTAATGTTGAGAAGAGGCACAAAGGAGTGCATGTTCTGATATGACATGTAATTACAAAAAAAAGTTATTATAAATCTAGTTCTGAATTAAATGGCGCTTCATCAGAGTGATATTGTACAGAGGTCTTTAACATTGTGAGATTACAGCAAATACTGCAGAGTTACAGCAATTTAGGTTAGAAATTCCAAGGACGCACAGATTGCTTGATGCCTGGACACTATTGTACGTGAAATTTTCACAAACGTTTTTAATGAATCTTTACCTAGAGACTCTACAGTGTGCAACAAGACTGAAATGGAGGTGATAGGCCAAACATCCAGAGACTAGTTTCAATATAGCTATTTTCAAACAATTAGCAATTATGAATAAACAAAGCACTTTTTAAACATAGTTGTATTGACAGATTTGTCAGAGCCACTGTACTTCATATGGCAAAAACAATTAGATGTCAAAATAGTACAGCATGATTGACATATACTAGTTTTTTTGGAACAGCGCCCCCCAGTGGCCGGATTGTTTCAGGACTTTGCAGGTCACTACAGTGTCTCCACCTGAACATAACTGCCAAGTGTCATCCAGATTGGGCAACATTCAGCCTGCCAAAATGTCAGTTGAATGCTGATTGGCTGATGGTGTTCAGCCATGTTGATTGATTAAGTTGCCCTTTGAACATGCTTTAGAGGTTGTATACTAGATTCTGCATGCAAAGTTTCAGCTTGCTAGGTTGCACGGTTGCTGAGAAACAGTGTTCCAAATTTAAGTGGACCAACTGGACTAATGAATATTGAAGGCCATGCTCTCGCGAGTATTTTGATACCAAACATGCCAGGATTGGTCAAAATTCCTAGGACTAGTTCGCAAAAGTATGTTTTGCATATTATGCAAATTAGCAAAAAATCTATATAGACGGAAGTGCATGGTCCAAATTGGAAAGTTGTAAATATTCACCCAAGGAATCCATCAAATTTTGAATGTAGGTCTTATGGTTTTTGAGTTATTGACAAAAATGTGAAAAATGAATTTCCTTGTTTATAGCGGCACCACTTGACCAAACGGTGCCATTTTTGTTGTCCACCGAGATGCACTGATCCTACATCTACCTACCAAGTTTCATATCTCTACGACTTACGGTTTAGGCTGCACAACTGCTTTTTCAGAGGAAAAAGAATAATAATAATAATAAATATAGCCGCAAGCGGCAATCATCGGGTTCAAGCACCAACTTGCACAATGGTGCCTACTGGAGCATTGAATGGTGATGTGTAAGAAGGTCTAATATGATTGGAGATGCCCTGTCACATTTAGAAATTATCAAGTTTTTCACCTGTTATTAATGTTGAGCTTAAATTCACATGTAAATCTAGTGAACTTTGTAGGATATTCATTAAGTGAGTTAGAACTAGTCAAAAGGTGTCTACATGTTATTGGTATTGATCAGGTGGCTTCAACCAGAATGTTCACAAAGTGGTATTCAGATTGACCTTTGAACCTTTGCAGAACAAGCTGAAATGTTTGACCAAACAAGTTTAAATTAACACAAGGGAGTGAATGTTCTGATATGACATGTAATTACGAAGTTATTATAAATCTAGTTCTGAATTAAATGGCGCTTCATCAAGCACCAACTAGCACAATGGTGCCTACTAGAGCATAGGATGGTGATGTGTAAGAAGGTCTAACACAATTGGAGACTTTCTGTCACATTTAGAAATGATCAAAAGTCTTTCACCTGTTATTAATGTTGAGAAGAGGCACAAAGGAGTGAATGTTCTGATATGACATGTAATGTCAAGTTATTCTTAATCTAGTTCTGTATTAAATGGCGCTTCATCAGAGTGATATTGTACAGAGGTCTTTAACATTGTGAGATTACAGCAAATACTGCAGAGTTACAGCAATTTAGGTTAGAAATTCCAAGGACGCACAGATTGCTTGATGCCTGGAGAGTATTGTATGTGAAATTTTCACAAATGTTTTTAATGAACATTTACCTAGAGACTCTACAGTGTGCAGCAAGACTGAAATGGAGGTGATAGGCCAAATATCCAGAGAGTAGTTTCAATATAGCTATTTTCAAACAATTAGCAATTATGAATGAACAAAGCACTTTTTAAACATAGTTGTATTGAGAAATTTGTCAGAGCCACTGTACTAAATATGGCAAAAACAATTAGATGTCAAAATAGTACAGCATGATTGACATATACTCGTTTTTTTGGAACAGCGCCCCCCAGTGGGCGGATTGTTTCAGCACTTTGCAGGTCACTACAGTGTCTCCACCTGAACATAACTGCCAAATATCATCCAGATTGGGCAACATTAAGCCTGCCAAAATGTCTGCTGAATGCTGATTGGCTGATGGTGTTCAGCCATGTTGATTGATTAAGTTGCCCTTTGAACATCCTTTAGAGGCTGTATGATAGATTCTGCATGCAAAGTTTCAACTTGCTAGGTTGCACGGTTGCTGAGAAACAGTGCTCCAAATTTACCTCTTGAAGTGAATGGGGCATATATCCGGAAGGACTAATTTGCATATGGCGGCCATATTGTTTACATATTTCAACTTTTTCTTAATGAATATTGAAGCGCATGCTCTCACGAGTGTTTTGATACCAAACATGCCAGGATTGGTCAAAATTCCTAGGACTAGTTAGCAAAAGTAGGTTTAGCATATTATGCAAATTAGCACAAAATCGATATAGACGGAAGTGCATGGTCCAAATTGGAAAGTTGTTGGTATTGACCCAAGGAATCCATCAAAAAAAGAATTTTGAATGTAGGTCTTATGGTTTTTGAGTTATTGAGAAAATTGTGAAAAATGAATTTCCTTGTTTATAGCGCCACCACTTGACCAATCGGTGCCATTTTTGTTGTCCACCGAGATGCACTGATCCTACATCTACCTACCAAGTTTCATTTCTCTATGACTTACGGTTTAGGCTGCACAACTGTTTTTACAGGAGAAAAAGAATAATAATAATAAATATAGCCGCAAGCGGCAATCATCGGGTTCAAGCACCAACTGGCACAATGGTGCATACTAGAGAACTGAATGGTGATGTGTAAAAAGGGCTAATATGATTGGAGATGCCCTGTCACATTTAGAGATTATTAAAAAATTTTCACCTGTTATTAATGTTGAGCAGAAGCCTTTCAACGTGATCAGTGCTTAAATTGTAAATTGTAATTGTAATGTCAATCTAGTGAAGTTTGTAGGATATTCATCAAGTGAGTTAGATCTAGTCAAAATGTGTCTACATGTTATTGGTATTGATCAGGTGGTTTCAACCAGAATGTTTACAAAGTGGTGTTCAGATTGACCTTTTGACCTTTGCAAAACAAGCTGAAATGTTTTACCAAACAAGTTTACATTAACACAAATGAGTTCATTGTCTGACATGACATGTAATTACAAAGTTATTCTAAATCTAGTTCTGAATTAAATGGCGCTTCATCAAACAGCAACTGGCACAATGGTGCCTACTAGAGCATAGGATGGTGATGTGTAAGAAGGTGTAACACAATTGGAGACACTCTGTCACATTGAGAAATTATCAAAAGTCTTTCACCTGTTATTAATGTTGAGAAGAGGCACAAAGGAGTGAATGTTCTGATATGACATGTAATTACAAATATATTCTAAATCTAGTTCTGTATTAAATGGCGCTTCATCAGAGTGATATTGTACAGAGGTCTTTGACATTGTGAGATTACAGCAAATACTGCAGAGTTACAGCAATTTAGGTTGAAAATTTCAAGGACGCTCAGACTGCTTGATGCCTGGACACTATTGTATGTGAAATTTTCACAAATGTTTTTATTGAATCTTAACCTAGAGACTCTACAGTGTGCAACAAGTCTGAAATGGCGGTGATAGGCCAAATATCCAGAGACTAGTATCAATATTGCTATTTTCAAACAATTAGCAGTTCTGAATAAACAAAGCACTTTTTAAACATAGTTGTATTGACAAATTTGTCAGAGCCACTGTACTAAATATGGCACAAACATTTAGATGTCAAAATAGTATAGTATGATTGACATGTATTCGATTTGTTGGAACAGCGCCCCCCAGTGGTCGGATTGTTTCAGCAATTTGCAGGTCACTACAGCGTCTCCACCTGAACATAACTGCCAAGTGTCATCCAGATTGGGCAACATTCAGCCTGCCAAAATGTCTGCTGAATGCTGATTGGCTGATGGTGTTCAGCCATGTTGATTGATTAAGTTGCCCTTTGAACATCCTTTAGAGGCTGTATGACAGATTCTGCATGCAAAGTTTCAGCTTGCTAGGTTGCACGGTTGCTGAGAAACAGTGTTCCAAATTTAACAATTGAAGTGAATGGGGCATATATCCGGAAGGACTAATTTGCATATGGTGGCCATATTGTTTACAAATTTCAACTTTTTCTTAATGAATATTGAAGGCCATGCTCTCACGAGTGTTTTGATACCAAACATGCCAGGATTGATCAAAATTCCTAGGACTAGTTCGCAAAAGTATGTTTTGCATATTATGCAAATTAGCAAAAAATCTATATAGACGGAAGTGCATGGTCCAAATTGGAAAGTTGTAGGTATTGACCCAAGGAATCCATCAAACAAAGAATTTTGAATGTAGGTCTTATGGTTTTTGAGTTATTGAGAAAATTGTGAAAAATGAATTTCCTTGTTTATAGCGCCACCACTTGACCAATCGGTGCCATTTTTGTTGTCCACCGAGATGCACTGATCCTACATCTACCTACCAAGTTTCATTTCTCTATGACTTACGGTTTAGGCTGCACAACTGTTTTTACAGGAGAAAAAGAATAATAATAATAAATATAGCCGCAAGCGGCAATCATCGGGTTCAAGCACCAACTGGCACAATGGTGCATACTAGAGAACTGAATGGTGATGTGTAAAAAGGGCTAATATGATTGGAGATGCCCTGTCACATTTAGAGATTATTAAAAATTTTTCACCTGTTATTAATGTTGAGCAGAAGCCTTTCAACGTGATCAGTGCTTAAATTGTAAATTGTAATTGTAATGTCAATCTAGTGAAGTTTGTAGGATATTCATCAAGTGAGTTAGAACTAGTCAAAATGTGTCTACATGTTATTGGTATTGATCAGGTGGTTTCAACCAGAATGTTTACAAAGTGGTGTTCAGATTGACCTTTTGACCTTTGCAAAACAAGCTGAAATGTTTTACCAAACAAGTTTACATTAACACAAATGAGTTCATTGTCTGACATGACATGTAATTACAAAGTTATTCTAAATCTAGTTCTGAATTAAATGGCGCTTCATCAAACAGCAACTGGCACAATGGTGCCTACTAGAGCATAGGATGGTGATGTGTAAGAAGGTGTAACACAATTGGAGACACTCTGTCACATTGAGAAATTATCAAAAGTCTTTCACCTGTTATTAATGTTGAGAAGAGGCACAAAGGAGTGCATGTTCTGATATGACATGTAATTACAAATATATTCTAAATCTAGTTCTGTATTAAATGGCGCTTCATCAGAGTGATATTGTACAGAGGTCTTTGACATTGTGAGATTACAGCAAATACTGCAGAGTTACAGCAATTTAGGTTGAAAATTTCAAGGACGCTCAGACTGCTTGATGCCTGGACACTATTGTATGTGAAATTTTCACAAATGTTTTTATTGAATCTTAACCTAGAGACTCTACAGTGTGCAACAAGTCTGAAATGGCGGTGATAGGCCAAATATCCAGAGACTAGTATCAATATTGCTATTTTCAAACAATTAGCAGTTCTGAATAAACAAAGCACTTTTTAAACATAGTTGTATTGACAAATTTGTCAGAGCCACTGTACTAAATATGGCACAAACATTTAGATGTCAAAATAGTATAGTATGATTGACATGTATTCGATTTGTTGGAACAGCGCCCCCCAGTGGTCGGATTGTTTCAGCAATTTGCAGGTCACTACAGCGTCTCCACCTGAACATAACTGCCAAATATCATCCAGATTGGGCAACATTCAGCCTGCCAAAATGTCTGCTGAATGCTGATTGGCTGATGGTGTTCAGCCATGTTGATTGATTAAGTTGCCCTTTGAACATCCTTTAGAGGCTGTATGACAGATTCTGCATGCAAAGTTTCAGCTTGCTAGGTTGCACGGTTGCTGAGAAACAGTGTTCCAAATTTAACAATTGAAGTGAATGGGGCATATATCCGGAAGGACTAATTTGCATATGGTGGCCATATTGTTTACAAATTTCAACTTTTTCTTAATGAATATTGAAGGCCATGCTCTCACGAGTGTTTTGATACCAAACATGCCAGGATTGATCAAAATTCCTAGGACTAGTTCGCAAAAGTATGTTTTGCATATTATGCAAATTAGCAAAAAATCTATATAGACGGAAGTGCATGGTCCAAATTGGAAAGTTGTAGGTATTGACCCAAGGAATCCATCAAACAAAGAATTTTGAATGTAGGTCTTATGGTTTTTGAGTTATTGAGAAAATTGTGAAAAATGAATTTCCTTGTTTATAGCGCCACCACTTGACCAATCGGTGCCATTTTTGTTGTCCACCGAGATGCACTGATCCTACATCTACCTACCAAGTTTCATTTCTCTATGACTTACGGTTTATGCTGCACAACTGTTTTTACAGGAGAAAAAGAATAATAATAATAATAAGAAAAATCTTAGCAAAAACAATAGGGTTCTACGCACCTTCGGTGCTTGAACCCTAAATATAGCCGCAAGCGGCAATCATCGGGTTCAAGCACCAACTTGCACAATGGTGCCTACTAGAGCATTGAATGGTGATGTGTAAGAAGGTCTAATATGATTGGAGATGCCCTGTCACATTTAGAAATTATCAAGTTTTTCACCTGTTATTAATGTTGAGCAGAGGCCTTTCAACCTGATCAGTGCTTAAATTCACATGTAACTCTAGTGAACTTTGTAGGATATTCATTAAGTGAGTTAGAACTAGTCAAAAGGTGTCTACATGTTATTGGTATTGATCAGGTGGCTTCAACCAGAATGTTCACAAAGTGGTATTCAGATTGACCTTTGAACCTTTGCAGAACAAGCTGAAATGTTTGACCAAACAAGTTTAAATTAACACAAAGGAGTGAATGTTCTGATATGACATGTAATTATGAAGTTATTATAAATCTAGTTCTGAATTAAATGGCGCTTCATCAAGCACCAACTAGCACAATGGTGCCTACTAGAGCATAGGATGGTGATGTGTAAGAAGGTCTAACACAATTGGAGACTTTCTGTCACATTTAGAAATGATCAAAAGTCTTTCACCTGTTATTAATGTTGAGAAGAGGCACAAAGGAGTGAATGTTCTGATATGACATGTAATGACAAAGTTATTCTTAATCTAGTTCTGTATTAAATGGCGCTTCATCAGAGTGATATTGTACAGAGGTCTTTAACATTGTGAGATTACAGCAAATACTGCAGAGTTACAGCAATTTAGGTTAGAAATTCCAAGGACGCACAGATTGCTTGATGCCTGGAGAGTATTGTATGTGAAATTTTCACAAATGTTTTTAATGAACATTTACCTAGAGACTCTACAGTGTGCAGCAAGACTGAAATGGAGGTGATAGGCCAAATATCCAGAGACTAGTTTCAATATAGCTATTTTCAAACAATTAGCAATTATGAATGAACAAAGCACTTTTTAAACATAGTTGTATTGAGAAATTTGTCAGAGCCACTGTACTAAATATGGCAAAAACAATTAGATGTCAAAATAGTACAGCATGATTGACATATACTCGTTTTTTTTGGAACAGCGCCCCCCAGTGGCCGGATTGTTTCAGCACTTTGCAGGTCACTACAGTGTCTCCACCTGAACATGACTGCCAAATATCATCCAGATTGGGCAACATTCAGCCTGCCAAAATGTCTGCTGAATGCTGATTGGCTGATGGTGTTCAGCCATGTTGATTGATTAAGTTGCCCTTTGAACATCCTTTAGAGGCTGTATGATAGATTCTGCATGCAAAGTTTCAACTTGCTAGGTTGCACGGTTGCTGAGAAACAGTGTTCCAAATTTAACTGTTGAAGTGAATGGGGCATATATCCGGAAGGACTAATTTGCATATGGCGGCCATATTGTTTACATATTTCAACTTTTTCTTAATGAATATTGAAGCGCATGCTCTCACGAGTGCTTTGATACCAAACATGCCAGGATTGGTCAAAATTCCTAGGACTAGTTTGCAAAAGTAGGTTTTGCATATTATGCAAATTAGCAAAAAATCTGTATAGACGGAAGTGCATGGTCCAAATTGGAAAGTTGTTGGTATTGACCCAAGGAATCCATCAAAAAAAGAATTTTGAATGTAGGTCTTATGGTTTTTGAGTTATTGAGAAAATTGTGAAAAATGAATTTCCTTGTTTATAGCGCCACCACTTGACCAATCGGTGCCATTTTTGTTGTCCACCGAGATGCACTGATCCTACATCTACCTACCAAGTTTCATTTCTCTATGACTTACGGTTTAGGCTGCACAACTGTTTTTACAGGAGAAAAAGAATAATAATAATAATAAGAAAAATCTTAGCAAAAACAATAGGGTTCTACGCACCTTCGGTGCTTGAACCCTAAATATAGCCGCAAGCGGCAATCATCGGGTTCAAGCACCAACTGGCACAATGGTGCATACTAGAGAACTGAATGGTGATGTGTAAAAAGGGCTAATATGATTGGAGATGCCCTGTCACATTTAGAGATTATTAAAAAATTTTCACCTGTTATTAATGTTGAGCAGAAGCCTTTCAACGTGATCAGTGCTTAAATTGTAAATTGTAATTGTAATGTCAATCTAGTGAAGTTTGTAGGATATTCATCAAGTGAGTTAGATCTAGTCAAAAGGTGTCTACATGTTATTGGTATTGATCAGGTGGTTTCAACCAGAATGTTTACAAAGTGGTGTTCAGATTGACCTTTTGACCTTTGCAAAACAAGCTGAAATGTTTTACCAAACAAGTTTACATTAACACAAATGAGTTCATTGTCTGACATGACATGTAATTACAAAGTTATTCTAAATCTAGTTCTGAATTAAATGGCGCTTCATCAAACAGCAACTGGCACAATGGTGCCTACTAGAGCATAGGATGGTGATGTGTAAGAAGGTGTAACACAATTGGAGACACTCTGTCACATTGAGAAATTATCAAAAGTCTTTCACCTGTTATTAATGTTGAGAAGAGGCACAAAGGAGTGCATGTTCTGATATGACATTTAATTACAAATATATTCTAAATCTAGTTCTGTATTAAATGGCGCTTCATCAGAGTGATATTGTACAGAGGTCTTTGACATTGTGAGATTACAGCAAATACTGCAGAGTTACAGCAATTTAGGTTGAAAATTTCAAGGACGCTCAGACTGCTTGATGCCTGGACACTATTGTATGTGAAATTTTCACAAATGTTTTTATTGAATCTTAACCTAGAGACTCTACAGTGTGCAACAAGTCTGAAATGGCGGTGATAGGCCAAATATCCAGAGACTAGTATCAATATTGCTATTTTCAAACAATTAGCAGTTCTGAATAAACAAAGCACTTTTTAAACATAGTTGTATTGACAAATTTGTCAGAGCCACTGTACTAAATATGGCACAAACATTTAGATGTCAAAATAGTATAGTATGATTGACATGTATTCGATTTGTTGGAACAGCGCCCCCCAGTGGTCGGATTGTTTCAGCAATTTGCAGGTCACTACAGCGTCTCCACCTGAACATAACTGCCAAGTGTCATCCAGATTGGGCAACATTCAGCCTGCCAAAATGTCTGCTGAATGCTGATTGGCTGATGGTGTTCAGCCATGTTGATTGATTAAGTTGCCCTTTGAACATCCTTTAGAGGCTGTATGACAGATTCTGCATGCAAAGTTTCAGCTTGCTAGGTTGCACGGTTGCTGAGAAACAGTGTTCCAAATTTAACAATTGAAGTGAATGGGGCATATATCCGGAAGGACTAATTTGCATATGGTGGCCATATTGTTTACAAATTTCAACTTTTTCTTAATGAATATTGAAGGCCATGCTCTCACGAGTGTTTTGATACCAAACATGCCAGGATTGATCAAAATTCCTAGGACTAGTTCGCAAAAGTATGTTTTGCATATTATGCAAATTAGCAAAAAATCTATATAGACGGAAGTGCATGGTCCAAATTGGAAAGTTGTAGGTATTGACCCAAGGAATCCATCAAACAAAGAATTTTGAATGTAGGTCTTATGGTTTTTGAGTTATTGAGAAAATTGTGAAAAATGAATTTCCTTGTTTATAGCGCCACCACTTGACCAATCGGTGCCATTTTTGTTGTCCACCGAGATGCACTGATCCTACATCTACCTACCAAGTTTCATTTCTCTATGACTTACGGTTTAGGCTGCACAACTGTTTTTACAGGAGAAAAAGAATAATAATAATAATAAGAAAAATCTTAGCAAAAACAATAGGGTTCTACGCACCTTCGGTGCTTGAACCCTAATAATAATAATAAGAAGAAAAATCTTAGCAAAAACAATAGGGTTCTACGCACCTTCGGTGCTTGAACCCTAATAATAAGAAGAAGAAAAATCTTAGCAAAAACAATAGGGTTCTACGCACCTTCGGTGCTTGAACCTTAATAATAATTTATATTACAGTAAGTGAGGAGAGTTTAATGTAGTTATGTCAGTAATCACACATTTTTAAAATAATATATCAAATGTTCTGATTGCTGCCTTTTTCCTCTGTATCTGTTCTTTTGTTCACTGATTGGATTACACTGTTGGACTGTCTGCATTACCAGCCAGTGCTGGACGTTAAACTCATGTTATGCTATTGTGGCGCTAATATTATGTATATTTATATAGTATATATTATTTATATATGATTATTATTACTACATTATTGTGCTAACATTGGGCTAACATTTTAAATGTAAACAAATTGCACTGGGCAAGTCACCTAGGATACGGTGGTGACATCACCAAGCCACTGTACATAAGGACTTGTGTCTCTTATTATTCCATCAGTAGGTGACTATACACCTACTGTATTGGACAACTGAGGCTGATCTCCATTTAAAGATGGATTTTCGGGGAAACTTTGAGCCCTTTTTTCCACCGCTGCCGCCCTCTGGACCTCGTCCCATCATGCCCAAGACTCGCAGGGGTCTGAAGGTGCTGAAACCGGAATGGCTGGAGGACTCCTTCACATATGAGGAGTTCCTTTCCAGACCATTTCCTCAGCACCCCGCTCCTCCACCTGGACCTCCGCCTGTCACTACCCAGCCAGACATGGTGAATAAAGAGCCGGCCTACTATTCACCGGGTAAGTTCCAGTTTTGAGTGTCCCTAACTAATCTCTTACTTATTTATTCCTTACTAACTAATTCCTTACTAATTAATAACTTACTTGACCTTACTTCTTCCATTCATCGTTTAAATAATAACAGGTAGCAGGATCCCGATCCTAGACAGGCGGAGGAAGCAGAGGCCAGTCCTCGCTGTGGAGCAGCCTACAATCAATATGGCTGCCCACAGCATCCAGGACAAAGCTGCACAGGTGGAGAGAGCCCGCAGGAAGCCCAAAATTGTCAGGGCAGCTCCTCAGGCTGTTGAGAGAGGTCAGGGACTGGAGCAGCCACCGGTGCTACCAGCCCTGACCCGGGAGGAGCCCCTCAACAGGCCTGGGGAAGCTCTCGGCCAGGCTCTGTGCCTGCTGCAGGACGAGGAATGGTAAGATCTTTACTAATTCTTTATTTCTAACCGAGCAGTGATAAGTTTCAGAGTAGTGCTCAGACTAGAGTTATAAGAGCTGAAGATTACTGAAAACATTAGAGACCATCTTCCAGATGTGTTTAATCTATAATTCTCTGCATGTTTTGGTTGTAAAACAGGGAAAGAAAAACCGAGGGACTGCGGCTGGTGCGAGCTCTGGCTCAACACCATGCTGATGTGGTGCTGCCGGAGCTCCACAGCGTCAGCACAGCCGTCATTGAGGAGGTAAGAGTTTATAACACACTACATAAACACTCTCCAGCAGCTTCTTCTGTAATGATATGATTCAGAAACTGATTCAGAGTTCAATAGACCGAGGCTTAGTGTGCTGCTTCTGTTGTCTCCACTTTCTCAGATAAAAAACCTCAGGACATTAGTCTCTCGGGACGCCATTTACACCATGGCTCACCTGTTCCATCACCTGCAGCACAGTATGGACAGCGAGGTCGAGGGCGCCGCTCGCACCCTCCTGCACAAGGCTGGTGAGGCCAGTCTGTTTATTAAGGAGGGTGTGGAGCTCGCCCTCAGCATGATGGTGCACTCCTGTTCGCCTGGCCGAGTCCTGCGCGGGCTGCTGGCCGGTGGATTCAGGTAAATATAAATTCATGATACTTATTCATTACTAGCGTTGAAATAAAACTCTGAAAACTAAATCAAGGAAGTGCCACCAGGTCATGTGATCATGTGTATCTATCTGACTGAGCTCGTTCACTCTCTTCTGTCCAGACACAGAAACCCTGCCACCAGGGCAGCCACTGCACTATGCCTAAATAGGCTAGTGCATGTGATGGGGGCATCCCGTGTGCTGAAGGGCAGGACATTTACCAGCAAGATCCTTCCTGCCATCAGCACACTGGCGTTCGACGCTGCCCAGGAAGTGAGGTAAGCAACTGTCTGCTTTAATCAACCTAAAGCAACCACAATCATCTGATGAAGGAACCAGAACTAAATCCACTAACTGTTGTTTTCTTTCTCTACAGGACTCCTGCCCGAGCCGCCTTACGGTTTTTGGGCGGGCACAGAGAGGCTGCGGCAGCGGTGGAAAAATTTGTTTCCATTAGAGATCAGGCCTCAGTTAAACAATTACTTGTAAATTAATCAAATCAAATTAATCAGTTGTACAGTTTTTGTATATAGTTTAGATGTATTCGGTGTTCAGCTGTTCAGAGTGGGTTTGGGGTGAAATCTCTGTTCTAGAGAAGCTTACAGAGTCAGAGCTGTTCACAGTGGTGGAGACAGGAACCACATCTGAAGAGGTGGTCGAGGCAGGGACTCCACTTTCTTACCAGAGGTGGGGTCTCTGCTTGGCGGGAAACGCACCGGCCCTGTGGCATCAGGACATCCCAGTCAACCAGCTGGGAATGTCCTGGCCCCAAAACAAGCCCTACAAAGCTTGTGAGGGGTTCGCCCAGGGCCGGCCGGCGTCCCCCAGCCACTCTTTTAGAGCCAGTCCACCCTTCAGACATATGGGTCCTGTCTCCATCACTCTGACCAGTTCTGACTCGGTCAGCTTCTCTGGAACAGAGTACACCTGAACACCGAATACATCTCATCCATTTGTATTTTTATCATTGCAAAATAAAAATCATTAAAAAAATCATTGTCTCTGTCATTATTCAAATAAGTAGAAACTATTCAGATAGACAGATAGACAGTAAAGGTCTGTAGGGATGTATAAATAACAACCATATGCATAGACAGTAATAAACAGACAGACAGGTAGAAAGTAAAGGTCTGTAGGAATACAGATATAATAACCACAGACAGATGCATAGACTGAATTATAACACTAGCCAGTTAGCTCTTTTAAATGTATGAATACTTTATATAACTTGAAGGACAATATTAATGCAGACTGAACTGACTGTATTTATTAACTGGAGAAACAAGGGAAAGTTATAAACTGATAAACAGCTGCTTAAAATACATTAATGGCTCTAATGGCTTCAATAACATCATATTGTAATTTGACATTAAACTTGTGTCTTACTCGTACAATAGAGCTTCTGAGAAATCTCTCTTTTGAATACTTACACACTGAGGATTTTAGGTCCATTTATAGTGTTTATAGATCTATTTACCTCTCCTGTTATGTTACGGGTCAAATTGACCTGTTTTCAAGTTTAAAGATGTAAAAAAAAAATGTTGAAAGTATTTTTTAAGTATGAAACTTTTTCTGCTTGCCTTAATTAGTGTAATCATAGACTGTGAATAGCTGGACAGAGCATCGTCTCTCAAAAGTAAAGCCCCCACAGGTCGGGCGCCCCCTGCTGTTCGGTTACAGAAAGCTGTGTAACCCCACCCATCCCCATAGGTTTCAAGGGCAAAACAGACAACTTTCAATCACATTTTTTTCTAATATACTGTAATTCTACCTCCTTTATTTAAATGCAACAGCTAGTGTAACCTCTACTTATATTGTCACATTTTAATATCCCCACATAATTCGTTTTCTAAAACGTTATGCAGCTCTATTCAAAAAGGTGTGGCTATTGAAAAATGGCTGGTTATGGGCGGGACCAATAACAGACCATCAGCTCCTCTCTGCAGTCTGTGACCGCGAGGCAGCCCTCAGGGGCGGGGTTATTCAAATGAGAAGGCTGTCTCTCCACAGTCTTTCTCTCTGCTCTGGTCTCTACTGCACAGACTCAGGTATCAGGATCATCAACACGGCGGAAGGTTTTGGCTTCATTTTCACTGAACGAATGGGAACGGAGACACGATGTTCATCTTTTTTTACAGTCTCTGAGTGTAATCAACATATAAAATAATACGTATTCAGTGGTGATTGAAAGCACAAATACATTCTTGACAGGGGACTAGCATAAACCTGCTTTGAGCTCCATTTTATAAGCTTACATGATAAAAGAAATAAATCTTATATAAAGCTGCTTTAAGCCCCATCTCATTAGATTACCGTATTTTTAGGACTATAAGGCGCACCGTATTATAAGGCGCACGATGAGTGAACGGTCTATTTTTAGTGTTAGTCCATACACAAGGCGCACTGGATTATAAGGCGCACTAAATGAAACTTTATTTATATCAGTAACAATAACTCTGAGCAATAAATCCTTCACAATATCTGTGAAAAATAACAACATCTCTGAGCAATAAATCAACAAGCACAGCAAGTACGTATTACTCCGCGACGCTCCTGACAACGGTAGCCAACGCTCCGACAGACCATAATATTATGTTGAAGCACAGCAAGTACGTATTACTCCGCGAGGCTCCTGACAACGGTAGCCGCAACGCTCCGACAGACCATAATATTATGTTGAAGCACAGCAAGTACGTATTACTCCGCGACGCTCCTGACAACGGTAGCCGCAACGCTCCGACAGACCATAATATTATGTTGAAGCACAGCAAGTACGTATTACTCCGCGAGGCTCCTGACAACGGTAGCCGCAACGCTCCGACAGACCATAATATTATGTTGAAGCACAGCAAGTACCGCATTACTCCGCGAGGCTTCTGACTATAATAGCGTGTTGTGCCGAATTCGGTGAATAAAACGGTTTTAAAACAGAGATAAAGATTGGATAAGTTTCATTTCTGGATGAAGTGATTTCCAGCGCTGTTTGGATATAACTGTGGATTACAGGAGACTGGATTGATGGATTCTCTTTAGTCTGGACGCGTTTTGAAGGTAGGACCTGTGGCTGAGCGCGGGTGTGTGTTCGGGGGGTGGCGGCAGTGACCGGAGGTTACCCCAGGACAAAAGGAGAGCCTTTTATTACTGGAAACATGCGCTCTGACGCAGCTCTAATTCATGAAACATACATCCTACAGTAAAAGCACAGTTCTGGAATCCGGAGAGCCAGACGGTTCGAATGGTGTATGACATGACTGCATTCGATGAAATATGGACGAACGATAAACGCAAATATGAGAGTTATGAATTATTAAAATCATAACCAAGGCATATTTCGCCCTAAATGTTTATTTTCTGAAAGGATATTCCGCTAAATAGGCTAAATAGCTCAAAAGCAGAGATTCTAAGCTTTAAAATGGTATATTGGATGTCTATATTGAACCTGTAACTGTTCATAACTATTCAGAAACACAGCCAGTTATGAAATATTAAATATTTCTGGCCCGCCGGTGGGCCAGCGCGTGTTAAGAGGTTAACTTTACTTAGAAGTGGGCGCTAAAAATAAACAGTTTGTGCTATTACCCCAGAACGGGTGGAAAGGAAAGTTTACCGGCACCTTGTTCTGGCCACGGAGCTACAGCCTGAACCACAGCCGAGAGGCAGTACGGCAGTCAAAGGTAACCGCGCGCTAGCCCAAGAGGGGGATCTTTTTCTGGCGTGGGTGAGGAATTCTGCACAACAGAGCGCCGTGTACCACATAAAAATCGAGGTCAGTAAACACAAGCAAAATCCATACACAAGGCGCACTGCATTATAAGGCGCAATGACGATTTTTGGGAAAAAATAAGTATTTTAAGTGCGCCTTATAGCCCGAAAAATACGGTAATATGATTTTAAAAGTGTTAAGAGAAAAAAAACTAGCCCTATTTAAAAAAGGTAGGAACATAGAATTAGATGCACACCAGCAAGAGTATGTGTGAGAAAGAGTTGCCAGATAGAAAACAACCTTTAAGGTAAAAGAATAAAAAACCCTAATATACATGCTTTAACTTAAAAAATTACTATAGTCCGGAAAAAGCAACCCTTTTCTATGAGTAACATTTCATAAATAAGTGTTTTTATACAATTACCATTTTTGTAAAATCTGATTTTAAAAACAATAATAAATTTACCTTGCTTACAGTACTGCAATATACTGACATATATATTGAATCAAACTGCTTAAAAAAGGGTAAAAATCTAAACGCTATGACAACTGGAGTGGGTGCCAGGTAATCAGTGCTAAGCTAAATGCTAACCTGCTAAACAGCTTCAATCCTATTTAACGTCTTACATTTTTATTTACAAATGTAATAGTAAGTATCATTTTAAAAATGCGTTATTTAACCACTTTATCCTCCACCTTAACCAGGCAGTACTGTGAATAATGCAAAAAGGCGCCCCCCCAACACCACAGAAAACTGTATAAAATGTACAAAAAGTTCTTTAAAGTGAAAATTAACATTTCTTCATATGTGTAATAACGTGCTCAACAGGGTAGATCTTGAGAAATGTGTTACAGAGTGATACGAGTGAGAAAAATTAAACTAAGGGACAGAGGAGACAGGCTTTTGCTAGTAGGTGTTTTCAGAAGAAGCTGAAATTTTAAATCAAAACAAGCCCTGTGCTGGAAAGCTGATGGATAAGCCCTGTCAAAATCATGTCAAAATCTGCATTTAATAATAATAATAATAATAACAACAATAATAATAATAATAATAATAATAATAATAATAATTAGAATTTATATTACAGTAAGTGAGGAGAGTTTAATGTAGTTATGTCAGTAATCACACATTTTTAAAATAATATATCAAATGTTCTGATTGCTGCCTTTTTCCTCTGTATCTGTTCTTTTGTTCACTGATTGGATTACACTGTTGGACTGTCTGCATTACCAGCCAGTGCTGGACGTTAAACTCATGTTATGCTATTGTGGCGCTAATATTATGTATATTTATATAGTATATATTATTTATATATGATTATTGTTACTACATTATTGTGCTAACATTGGGCTAACATTTTAAATGTAAACAAATTGCACTGGGCAAGTCACCTAGGATACCGTGGTGACATCACCAAGCCACTGTACATAAGGACATGTGTCCATTATTATTCCATCAGTAGGTGACTATACACCTACTGTATTGGACAACTGAGGCTGATCTCCATTTAAAGATGGATTTTCGGGGAAACTTTGAGCCCTTTTTTCCACCGCTGCCGCCCTCTGGACCTCGTCCCATCATGCCCAAGACTCGCAGGGGTCTGAAGGTGCTGAAACCGGAATGGCTGGAGGACTCCTTCACATATGAGGAGTTCCTTTCCAGACCATTTCCTCAGCACCCCGCTCCTCCACCTGGACCTCCGCCTGTCACTACCCAGCCAGACATGGTGAATAAAGAGCCGGCCTACTATTCACCGGGTAAGTTCCAGTTTTGAGTGTCCCTAACTAATCTCTTACTTATTTATTCCTTACTAACTAATTCCTTACTAATTAATCCCTTACTTGACCTTACTTCTTCCATTTATCGTTTAAATAATAACAGGTAGCAGGATCCCGATCCTAGACAGGCGGAGGAAGCAGAGGCCAGTCCTCGCTGTGGAGCAGCCTACAATCAATATGGCTGCCCACAGCATCCAGGACAAAGCTGCACAGGTGGAGAGAGCCCGCAGGAAGCCCAAAATTGTCAGGGCAGCTCCTCAGGCTGTTGAGAGAGGTCAGGGACTGGAGCAGCCACCGGTGCTACCAGCCCTGACCCGGGAGGAGCCCCTCAACAGGCCTGGGGAAGCTCTCGGCCAGGCTCTGTGCCTGCTGCAGGACGAGGAATGGTAAGATCTTTACTAATTCTTTCATTCTAACCGAGCAGTGATAAGTTTCAGAGTAGTGCTCAGACTAGAGTTATAAGAGCTGAAGATTACTGAAAACATTAGAGACCATCTTCCAGATGTGTTTAATCTATAATTCTCTGCATGTTTTGGTTGTAAAACAGGGAAAGAAAAACCGAGGGACTGCGGCTGGTGCGAGCTCTGGCTCAACACCATGCTGATGTGGTGCTGCCGGAGCTCCACAGCGTCAGCACAGCTGTCATTGAGGAGGTAAGAGTTTATAACACACTACATAAACACTCTCCAGCAGCTTCTTCTGTAATGATATGATTCAGAAACTGATTCAGAGTTCAATAGACCGAGGCTTAGTGTGCTGCTTCTGTTGTCTCCACTTTCTCAGATAAAAAACCTCAGGACATTAGTCTCTCGGGACGCCATTTACACCATGGCTCACCTGTTCCATCACCTGCAGCACAGTATGGACAGCGAGGTCGAGGGCGCCGCTCGCACCCTCCTGCACAAGGCTGGTGAGGCCAGTCTGTTTATTAAGGAGGGTGTGGAGCTCGCCCTCAGCATGATGGTGCACTCCTGTTCGCCTGGCCGAGTCCTGCGCGGGCTGCTGGCCGGTGGATTCAGGTAAATATAAATTCATGATACTTATTCATTACTAGCGTTGAAATAAAACTCTGAAAACTAAATCAAGGAAGTGCCACCAGGTCATGTGATCATGTGTATCTATCTGACTGAGCTCGTTCACTCTCTTCTGTCCAGACACAGAAACCCTGCCACCAGGGCAGCCACTGCACTATGCCTAAATAGGCTAGTGCATGTGATGGGGGCATCCCGTGTGCTGAAGGGCAGGACATTTACCAGCAAGATCCTTCCTGCCATCAGCACACTGGCGTTCGACGCTGCCCAGGAAGTGAGGTAAGCAACTGTCTGCTTTAATCAACCTAAAGCAACCACAATCATCTGATGAAGGAACCAGAACTAAATCCACTAACTGTTGTTTTCTTTCTCTACAGGACTCCTGCCCGAGCCGCCTTACGGTTTTTGGGCGGGCACAGAGAGGCTGCGGCAGCGGTGGAAAAATTTGTTTCCATTAGAGATCAGGCCTCAGTTAAACAATTACTTGTAAATTAATCAAATCAAATTAATCAGTTGTACAGTTTTTTGTATATAGTTTAGATGTATTCGGTGTTCAGCTGTTCAGAGTGGGTTTGGGGTGAAATCTCTGTTCTAGAGAAGCTTACAGAGTCAGAGCTGTTCACAGTGGTGGAGACAGGAACCACATCTGAAGAGGTGGTCGAGGCAGGGACTCCACTTTCTTACCAGAGGTGGGGTCTCTGCTTGGCGGGAAACGCACCGGCCCTGTGGCATCAGGACATCCCAGTCAACCAGCTGGGAATGTCCTGGCCCCAAAACAAGCCCTACAAAGCTTGTGAGGGGTTCGCCCAGGGCCGGCCGGCGTCCCCCAGCCACTCTTTTAGAGCCAGTCCACCCTTCAGACATATGGGTCCTGTCTCCATCACTCTGACCAGTTCTGACTCGGTCAGCTTCTCTGGAACAGAGTACACCTGAACACCGAATACATCTCATCCATTTGTATTTTTATCATTGCAAAATAAAAATCATTAAAAAAATCATTGTCTCTGTCATTATTCAAATAAGTAGAAACTATTCAGATAGACAGATAGACAGTAAAGGTCTGTAGGGATGTATAAATAACAACCATATGCATAGACAGTAATAAACAGACAGACAGGTAGAAAGTAAAGGTCTGTAGGAATACAGATATAATAACCACAGACAGATGCATAGACTGAATTATAACACTAGCCAGTTAGCTCTTTTAAATGTATGAATACTTTATATAACTTGAAGGACAATATTAATGCAGACTGAACTGACTGTATTTATTAACTGGAGAAACAAGGGAAAGTTAAAAACTGATAAACAGCTGCTTAAAATACTTTAATGGCTCTAATGGCTTCAATAACATCATATTGTAATTTGACATTAAACTTGTGTCTTACTCGTACAATAGAGCTTCTGAGAAATCTCTCTTTTGAATACTTACACACTGAGCATTTTAGGTCCATTTATAGTGTTTATAGATCTATTTACCTCTCCTGTTATGTTACGGGTCAAATTGACCTGTTTTCAAGTTTAAAGATGTAAAAAAAAATGTTGAAAGTATTTTTTAAGTATGAAACTTTTTCTGCTTGCCTTAATTAGTGTAATCATAGACTGTGAATAGCTGGACAGAGCATCGTCTCTCAAAAGTAAAGCCCCCACAGGTCGGGCGCCCCCTGCTGTTCGGTTGCAGAAAGCTGTGTAACCCCACCCATCCCCATAGGTTTTCAATGGCAAAACAGACAACTTTCAATCACATTTTTTTCTAATATACTGTAATTCTACCTCCTTTATTTAAATGCAACAGCTAGTGTAACCTCTGCTTATATTGTCACATTTTTTATATCCCCACATAATTCGTTTTCTAAAACGTTATGCAGCTCTTTTCAAAAAGGTGTGGCTATTGAAAAATGGCTGGTTATGGGCGGGACCAATAACAGACCATCAGCTCCTCTCTGCAGTCTGTGACCGCGAGGCAGCCCTCAGGGGCGGGGTTATTCAAATGAGAAGGCTGTCTCTCCACAGTCTTTCTCTCTGCTCTGGTCTCTACTGCACAGACTCAGGTATCAGGATCATCAACATGGCGGAAGGTTTTGGCTTCATTTTCACTGAACGAATGGGAATGGAGACACGATGTTCATCTTTTTTTACAGTCTCTGAGTGTAATCAACATATAAAATAATACGTATTCAGTGGTGATTGAAAGCACAAATACATTCTTGACAGGGGAATAGCATAAACCTGCTTTGAGCTCCATTTTACAAGCTTACATGATAAAAGAAATAAATCTTATATAAAGCTGCTTTAAGCCCCATCTCATTAGATTAATATGATTTTAAAAGTGTTAAGAGAAAAAAAAACTAGCCCTATTTAAAAAAGGTAGGAACATAGCATTAGATGCAAACCAGCAAGAGTATGTGTGAGAAAGAGTTGCCAGATAGAAAACAACCTTTAAGGTAAAAGAATAAAAAACCCTAATATACATGCTTTAACTTAAAAAATTACTATAGTCCGGAAAAAGCAACCCTTTTCTATGAGTAACATTTCATAAATAAGTGTTTTTATACAATTACCATTTTTGTAAAATCTGATTTTAAAAATAATAATAAATTTACCTTGCTTACAGTACTGCAATATACTGACATATATATTGAATCAAACTGCTTAAAAAAGGGTAAAAATCTAAACGCTATGACAACTGGAGTGGGTGCCAGGTAATCAGTGCTAAGCTAAATGCTAACCTGCTAAACAGCTTCAATCCTATTTAACGTCTTAAATTTTTATTTACAAATGTAATAGTAAGTATCATTTTAAAAATGCGTTATTTAACCACTTTATCCTCCACCTTAACCAGGCAGTACTGTGAATAATGCAAAAAGGCGCCCCCCCAACACCACAGAAAACTGTATAAAATGTACAAAAAGTTCTTTAAAGTGAAAATTAACATTTCTTTATATGTGTAATAACGTGCTCAACAGGGTAGATCTTGAGAAATGTGTTACAGAGTGATACGAGTGAGAAAAATTAAACTAAGGGACAGAGGAGACAGGCTTTTGCTAGTAGGTGTTTTCAGAAGAAGCTGAAATTTTAAATCAAAACAAGCCCTGTGCTGGAAAGCTAATGGATAAGCCCTGTCAAAATCATGTCAAAATCTGCATTTAATAATAATAATAATAATAACAACAATAATAATAATAATAATAATTAGAATTTATATTACAGTAAGTGAGGAGAGTTTAATGTAGTTATGTTAGTAATCACACATTTTTTTTTTTTAAATATCAAATGTTCTGATTGCTGCCTTTTTCCTCTGTATCTGTTCTTTTGATCACTGATTGGATTACACTGTTGGACTGTCTGCATTACTAGCCAGTGCTGGACGTTAAACACATGTTATTCTATTGTGGCGCTAATATTATGTATATTTATATAGTATATATTATTTATATATTATTATTATTACTACATTATTGTGCTAACATTGGGCTAACATTTTAAATGTAAACAAATTGCACTGGGCAAGTCACCTAGGATACGGTGGTGACATCACCAAGCCACTGTACATAAGGACATGTGTCCCTTATTATTCCATCAGTAGGTGACTATACACCTACTGTATTGGACAACTGAGGCTGATCTCCATTTAAAGATGGATTTTCGGGGAAACTTTGAGCCCTTTTTTCCACCGCTGCCGCCCTCTGGACCTCGTCCCATCATGCCCAAGACTCGCAGGGGTCTGAAGGTGCTGAAACCGGAATGGCTGGAGGACTCCTTCACATATGAGGAGTTCCTTTCCAGACCATTTCCTCAGCACCCCGCTCCTCCACCTGGACCTCCGCCTGTCACTACCCAGCCAGACATGGTGAATAAAGAGCCGGCCTACTATTCACCGGGTAAGTTCCAGTTTTGAGTGTCCCTAACTAATCTCTTACTTATTTATTCCTTACTAACAAATTCCTTACTAATTAATCCCTTACTTGACCTTACTTCTTCCATTTATCGTTTAAATAATAACAGGTAGCAGGATCCCGATCCTAGACAGGCGGAGGAAGCAGAGGCCAGTCCTCGCTGTGGAGCAGCCTACAATCAATATGGCTGCCCACAGCATCCAGGACAAAGCTGCACAGGTGGAGAGAGCCCGCAGGAAGCCCAAAATTGTCAGGGCAGCTCCTCAGGCTGTTGAGAGAGGTCAGGGACTGGAGCAGCCACCGGTGCTACCAGCCCTGACCCGGGAGGAGCCCCTCAACAGGCCTGGGGAAGCTCTCGGCCAGGCTCTGTGCCTGCTGCAGGACGAGGAATGGTAAGATCTTTACTAATTCTTTATTTCTAACCGAGCAGTGATAAGTTTCAGAGTAGTGCTCAGACTAGAGTTATAAGAGCTGAAGATTACTGAAAACATTAGAGACCATCTTCCAGATGTGTTTAATCTATAATTCTCTGCATGTTTTGGTTGTAAAACAGGGAAAGAAAAACCGAGGGACTGCGGCTGGTGCGAGCTCTGGCTCAACACCATGCTGATGTGGTGCTGCCGGAGCTCCACAGCGTCAGCACAGCCGTCATTGAGGAGGTAAGAGTTTATAACACACTACATAAACACTCTCCAGCAGCTTCTTCTGTAATGATATGATTCAGAAACTGATTCAGAGTTCAATAGACTGAGGCTTAGTGTGCTGCTTCTGTTGTCTCCACTTTCTCAGATAAAAAACCTCAGGACATTAGTCTCTCGGGACGCCATTTACACCATGGCTCACCTGTTCCATCACCTGCAGCACAGTATGGACAGCGAGGTCGAGGGCGCCGCTCGCACCCTCCTGCACAAGGCTGGTGAGGCCAGTCTGTTTATTAAGGAGGGTGTGGAGCTCGCCCTCAGCATGATGGTGCACTCCTGTTCGCCTGGCCGAGTCCTGCGCGGGCTGCTGGCCGGTGGATTCAGGTAAATATAAATTCATGATACTTATTCATTACTAGCGTTGAAATAAAACTCTGAAAACTAAATCAAGGAAGTGCCACCAGGTCATGTGATCATGTGTATCTATCTGACTGAGCTCGTTCACTCTCTTCTGTCCAGACACAGAAACCCTGCCACCAGGGCAGCCACTGCACTATGCCTAAATAGGCTAGTGCATGTGATGGGGGCATCCCGTGTGCTGAAGGGCAGGACATTTACCAGCAAGATCCTTCCTGCCATCAGCACACTGGCGTTCGACGCTGCCCAGGAAGTGAGGTAAGCAACTGTCTGCTTTAATCAACCTAAAGCAACCACAATCATCTGATGAAGGAACCAGAACTAAATCCACTAACTGTTGTTTTCTTTCTCTACAGGACTCCTGCCCGAGCCGCCTTACGGTTTTTGGGCGGGCACAGAGAGGCTGCGGCAGCGGTGGAAAAATTTGTTTCCATTAGAGATCAGGCCTCAGTTAAACAATTACTTGTACATTAATCAAATCAAATTAATCAGTTGTACAGTTTTTGTATATAGTTTAGATGTATTCGGTGTTCAGCTGTTCAGAGTGGGTTTGGGGTGAAATCTCTGTTCTAGAGAAGCTTACAGAGTCAGAGCTGTTCACAGTGGTGGAGACAGGAACCACATCTGAAGAGGTGGTCGAGGCAGGGACTCCACTTTCTTACCAGAGGTGGGGTCTCTGCTTGGCGGGAAACGCACCGGCCCTGTGGCATCAGGACATCCCAGTCAACCAGCTGGGAATGTCCTGGCCCCAAGACAAGCCCTACAAAGCTTGTGAGGGGTTTGCCCAGAGCCGGCCGGCGTCCCCCAGCCACTCTTTTAGAGCCAGTCCACCCTTCAGACATATGGGTCCTGTCTCCATCACTCTGACCAGTTCTGACTCGGTCAGCTTCTCTGGAACAGAGTACACCTGAACACCGAATACATCTCATCCATTTGTATTTTTATCATTGCAAAATAAAAATCATTAAAAAAATCATTGTCTCTGTCATTATTTAAATAAGTAGAAACTATTCAGACAGACAGGTAGAAAGTAAAGGTCTGTAGGGATGTATAAATAACAACCATATGCATAGACAGTAATAAACAGACAGACAGGTAGAAAGTAAAGGTCTGTAGGAATACAGATATAATAACCACAGACAGATGCATAGACTGAATTATAACACTAGCCAGTTAGCTCTTTTAAATGTATGAATACTTTATATAACTTGAAGGACAATATTAATGCAGACTGAACTGACTGTATTTATTAACTGGAGAAACAAGGGAAAGTTAAAAACTGATAAACAGCTGCTTAAAATACATTAATGCCTCTAATGGCTTCAATAACATCATATTGTAATTTGACATTAAACTTGTGTCTTACTCGTACAATAGAGCTTCTGAGAAATCTCTCTTTTGAATACTTACACACTGAGCATTTTAGGTCCATTTATAGTGTTTATAGATCTATTTACCTCTCCTGTTATGTTACGGGTCAAATTGACCTGTTTTCAAGTTTAAAGATGTAAAAAAAAATGTTGAAAGTATTTTTTAAGTATGAAACTTTTTCTGCTTGCCTTAATTAGTGTAATCATAGACTGTGAATAGCTGGACAGAGCATCGTCTCTCAAAAGTAAAGCCCCCACAGGTCGGGCGCCCCCTGCTGTTCGGTTGCAGAAAGCTGTGTAACCCCACCCATCCCCATAGGTTTTCAATGGCAAAACAGACAACTTTCAATCACATTTTTTTCTAATATACTGTAATTCTACCTCCTTTATTTAAATGCAACAGCTAGTGTAACCTCTGCTTATATTGTCACATTTTAATATCCCCACATAATTCGTTTTCTAAAACGTTATGCAGCTCTATTCAAAAAGGTGTGGCTATTGAAAAATGGCTGGTTATGGGCGGGACCAATAACAGACCATCAGCTCCTCTCTGCAGTCTGTGACCGCGAGGCAGCCCTCAGGGGCGGGGTTATTCAAATGAGAAGGCTGTCTCTCCACAGTCTTTCTCCCTCCTCTGGGCTCTACTGCACAGACTCAGGTATCAGGATCATCAACACGGCGGAAGGTTTTGGCTTCATTTTCACTGAACGAATGGGAATGGAGACACGACGTTCATCTTTTTTTACAGTCTCTGAGTGTAATCAACATATAAAATAATACGTATTCAGTGGTGATTCAAAGCACAAATACATTCTTGACAGGGGACTAGCATAAACCTGCTTTGAGCTCCAGTTTATAAGCTTACATGATAAAAGAAATAAATCTTATATAAAGCTGCTTTAAGCCCCATCTCATTTAAAAGTGTTAAGAGAAAAAAAACTAGCCCTACTTAAAAAAGGTAGAAACATAGAATTAGATGCAAACCAGCAAGAGTATGTGTGAGAAAGAGTTGCCAGATAGAAAACAACCTTTAAGGTAAAAGAATAAAAAACCCTAATATACATGCTTTAACTTAAATATATACTGTAGTCCTGAAAAGGCAACCCTTTTCTATTAGTAACATTTCATAAATAAGAGTTTTTATACAATCACCATTTTTGTAAAATCTGATTTTAAAAATAATAATAAATTGCCTTGCTTACAGTACTGCAATATACTGACATATATATTGAATCGGAACTGCTAAAAAAAAAGGAGGCAAAAAGCTAATGCTATACCAACTACAGTGGGCACCAGGAAATTAGTGCTAAGCTAAATGCTAACCTGCTAAACAGCTGCAACACTATTTAAAACTGAATGTTTGAACTAAAAATGTAATAATATAATCAACATTTTAAAAATGTGTTATTTAACCACTTTATCATCCACCTTAACCAGGCAGTACTGTGAATAATGCAAAAAGGCGCCCCACCCAACACCACAGAAAACTGTATAAAATGTACAAAAAGTTCTTTAAAGTGAAAATTAACATTTCGTTATATGTGTAATAACGTGCTCAACAGGGTAGATCTTGAGAAATGTGTTACAGAGTGATAAGAGTGAGAAAAATTAAACTAAGGGACAATAATAATAATAATAATAACAATAATAATAATATAGCCGCAAGCGGCAATCTGAGGGTTCAAGCACCAATTGGCACAATGGTGCCTACTTGGGCATAGAATGGTGATGTGTGAAAAGGTCTAATGTAATTGGAGATGCCCTGTCACACTTAGAAATTATCAAAAGTTTTTCACCTGTTATTAATGTTGAGCAGAGGCCTTTCAACATGATCAGTGCTTAAATTCACATGCAAATCTATTGAAGTTTGTAGGATATTCATCAAGTGAGTTAGAACTAGTCAAAAGGTGTCTCCATGTTATGGGTATTGATCAGGTGGCTTCAACCAGAATGTTTACAAAGTGGTGTTCAGATTGACCTTTTAACCTTTGCAAATCTAGTTCTGTATTAAATGGCACTTCATCAAGCACCAACTGGCACAATGGATGCATAGGATGATGATGTGTAAGAAGGTCTAACACAATTGGAGACACTCTGTCACATTTAGAAATTATCAAAAGTCTTTCACCTGTTATTAATGTTGAGAAGAGGCACAAAAGAGTGCATGTTCTGACATGACATGTAATTACAAAGTTATTCTAAATCTAGTTCTGAATTAAATGGCGCTTCATCAGAGTGATATTGTACAGAGTTCTTTAACATTGTGAGATTACAGCAAATACTGCAGAGTTACAGCAATTTAGGTTAGAAATTCCAAGGACACATAGATTGCTTGATGCCTGGAGAGTATTGTATGTGAAATTTTCACAAATGTTTTTAATGAATCTTTACCTAGAGACTCTACAGTGTGCAACAAGACTGAAATGGAGGTGATAGGCCAAACATCCAGAGACTAGTTTCAATATAGCTATTTTCAAACAATTAGCAATTATGAATAAACAAAGCACTTTTTAAACATAGTTGTATTGACAGATTTGTCAGAGCCACTGTACTTCATATGGCAAAAACAATTAGATGTCAAAATAGTACAGTATGATTGACATATACTAGTTTTTTTGGAACAGCGCCCCCCAGTGGCCGGATTGTTTCAGGACTTTGCAGGTCACTACAGTGTCTCCACCTGAACATAACTGCCAAGTGTCATCCAGATTGGGCAACATTCAGCCTGCCAAAATGTCAGCTGAATGCTGATTGGCTGATGGTGTTCAGCCATGTTGATTGATTAAGTTGCCCTTTGAACATGCTTTAGAGGCTGTATGATAGATTTTGCATGCAAAGTTTCAGCTTGCTAGGTTGCACGGTTGCTGAGAAACAGTGTTCCAAATTTAACTGTTGAAGTGAATGGGGCATATATCCGGAAGGACTAATTTGCATATGGCGGCCATATTGTTTACAGATTTCGGTGCTTGAACCCTTAAAAACAGTTAGATTTCATCAGTATCTATTAGGCCCCTCCCAGACATCGACAAATGGAGTAAAACATTCAGCACATCTGATCCATATACAGCCACGCCTACATAGCAGCCAGTAGAGGATCATAAGTTTTAAATCTCATGATATAAAAGTCTGAGCTTCAGCCACCAAGGAATTTAGCATTCTTGGAAAGTCTATCAAAGCTAAGAAATGAAGAGCTCAGTCTGGGAAAGATCACCAAAAAGGAACTCAAGCTGCCATAACAGGCCACCAGAGGGCCAGCTCTGCGAGTTCAGGAGAACATGCCACGTGAGTTTATTTGAATTCTCAGCATTCCTATCGGTATGAATTCCACGGAATGTGTACATAGGGATCTCAAAATCTTTTTCCAACTTCATAGACTGTGTGGGTTGGGTTTTTTATACTAAATCAAACAAACAATGTCAACCTGCAGGTTTTCTGTTCAAAGACAGCGAAGTCTATCTGTTCCCAAGATAAGTTGATCAGATATGTCTTTATATTTGTATCTTGACTTTCCATTAGTACACAAACCATCTTATCAGAAGACAACAAAACAACATCTATAAGCAAATAAATATTACTTTGTTTAATAACACGGAACAAAAGGGTTTCACTACAGTTATTATGTAATAATGGCCCAGTACATTGATTATTAATTTGTCTAAAACCGCTTCACTTGATTTAATAATATTCACTTGATTTAGATTCTTTGGAAGACTTTAAATAAAAATGTAAAGCAAGCTTTACATATGTATACACAGTTCTAGCTGTGGGAAAAAATAAGAGACAACTTTCTCAGACAGTTTCTCTGATTTTGCTATTTATAGGTTTATGTTTGACTAAAATGAACATTGTTGTTTTATTCTATAAACTACGGACAACATTTCTCACAAATTGTAATTTAAAGCTTTCATTTGCAAAAAATGAAAAATGGCTGAAATAACAAAAAAGATGTAGAGCTTTCAGACCTCAAATAATGCAAACAGGTTCATATTCATAAAGTTTTAAGAGTTTGGAAATCAATATTTGGAGGAGTAGCCCTGGTTTTTAATCACAGTCTTCATGCATCTTGGCATGTTCTCCTCCACCAGTCTTACACACTGCTTTTGGATAACTTTATGCCACTCCTGCTGCAAACATTCAAGCAGTTCAGCTTGGTTTAATGGCTTGTGATCATAAATCTTTCTCTTGATTATATTCCAGGGGTTTCCGGAGGACTCATCATTTTTAAGTAGTCTCTTATTTTTTTTTATATATATAAATTAAAGCTATTATAATTAATCAGAATGTGTAGTATTACATATTTAAACTTGACTTAAAATTATTTATAATGCCAATACATTTTTGACAGAAAAATATTTACAGAAAGTGTCGCAGCTTAACTGTATATCAATGTTTTATATCTAAATTAAATCAGTGAGTAAAAATGTACATTCCCACAGTTTATTTTATTCTCTAATACAAACGATTCTAAAAAATACTAAAAGAGAGTCCATATGTTAAATTATATTTAGGAAAACAGCCATTTAGGCCTCCACAATATTCTGAGTTATTGAGTTATCTGTAGTGACATTTCCAAACCATGATTCTGGAGCTGCTGGAGGTCCTGGACCTCATGTATTGAACATGCTCAAAGACATGCTCTAACACACTTCTTTAAACTCAGGAGGGAATTGTTTATTAGCCAATTAAGCTGCATCCGGTGTGCCGAAGCATTGTTAATGCTAAATTTCCATTGCAGAGGGACCTCCAAGACCAGAATTGGGGTTGCACTATAGATCCATTGGCTTTATTGAGAAACCCATAAAGAATCTAAGTAGTGTATCATTTTTAGTAGTGTATATTTTTAGCCTGTGCCGAACAATTTCTCAACAAAGTTGTGTGTACCTTAAACATGGCCGCCTGCGGTTCTCCCAACTCGTAAAATGGGGGTTTGCCAGTGGCCATCTCTATAATGGTGCAGCCCAGAGACCAGATATCTGCTGGTTTGCCGTACCCCCGAGGGCCTTTGTCTATGATCTCAGGAGCCATGTACTGCAGCGTGCCTGAAAGAGAAACAAGCACCAGAGACACAAACACTTAGAAATGTTGGTTCGAAAGACATGAAACTGTAATGGATCATAGGGCTAAATGATTTCTTGTTTGCTAACTGTTAGCATTATACTGTTCTGTATAATGGTAGACAATGGAAGAATGTTTAATCCAATTAGACAGCTGTGTAAACTGTACTGTAGAGAATCGTTCATAAAGTAGCATAAAACCTATTGTACTGTATATAAGCATTTATACTAAATGAACAAACTACAGAAATATGTATAAAGGCTTATTTTAACAAGCACTGTGAATTTCAAAGTCACTTCAAACTGAAAAAAAATATGGCAATTGATACTTCTTGGAATAAATCAGTACAAATGTTTATGTAGGTCTATGTCATTCACAACAAAAAGTTTATGTAGGCGTTGTGTAGTTACAAACGGTAATCATATTTAAATGATCTATTATTAAAAAGCAATACACCTGTTTGCCATTTAATGGGATTCTTATTTCCTCCATTTGATTAGTAGACATGGATCTTAGTGCCGTATTTCCGTTAAAAAACTTTTTGAACATTTTGGGATACATTTTAAGTTAAAGGAAATACCAAATGAGAATAATTTAATACTGAGCTCAAATGCAGTTGATTAGCCAAGAGTTTTTTTTTTCTGATATGAGCTTCTTTGATAACAGTTATTGTTACTGTAATTGTAAACGCTGCCTTAGAGAGAGGACGCTAAAACTTCATTTTACTGTTTTAACATTGTTTTTAACATTGTTTTTTCAGCGACAATAAACTATTCTATTCTATTCTACAGACATCAAATCTTTTATATTATTATTATTATTTATGTGTTTAAAATATCTACCAAAGGGGCTCCAATTGGTCCAGCAGGCTAAGCTCTGCCACTGTGATTGGGAGATCACTTGTACGAATCCCAGTCATGCAGCTTGCCATCAGCTGCTGGATCGGGTAAATAGCGCTCTTTCCCTTTACCACTCCAAAGGGTGATGTCAATCAGCACAAGGCGTCTGTGAGCTGATGTATCGAAACCGAATCGTTGCTTTTTCCTGCGAGTGCACTGTAATGCTACTCAGCAATGCTGCATCAGCAACAGCTCAAAAAGAGGCGGAGTCTGACTTCACATGTATTGGAGGAGGCATGAGCTAGTCTTCCCCCTTCCTTACTATTGATAGGGGGAGTCCTAATAAGTGGGTTGAGTAATTAGCTTTGTAAATTGGGGAGAACATGGGATAAAAATAAAATATATACAAGTCCTATGTAAGCATTTATTTAGCTAAATATGGGTTATGGATAGATCTTAATCAAACTGTTAAGATGAAGTCGGATGAACAGTTCTTCTAAACAAGCTGCACTATCAAGAAGCTATGTGTAAAATATATATGTATCATATTCTAACCCACACTTATTTGTCTGTGTGAATAAATAAGGATCTAGATGTGTTTTGAGTGAGATGAGGGATGCTTTTTTGTGTGTGTATTTACAGAGATAATATTGATAGAAGTTTTTTTCCCTGTTTTTGTTTGCAATGTTAACCCAGCATTTCCTGTTCTAAATTAAAGAAGCAAAATTGAGACACCAGATCCAACGAGATGAACCATGACATAACGCCTAAAAGACTAACATTTCATTTTGTCTGCCTGGAAAACCAGTCTTTTGTGTCTTTATGATTACTAGTCAGTTTGCTCAGTTCAGTAGACATAGTCCTATAATGAGATTAAATGAATAGAACAGACTTAAAAATCTAGCATTTTTTATGTTTTTGGATATTTTGATGAATCATATCAAATGTTCAGATCTGAGTTTTTAATATTTTCAAAAGACTATCCGACTCCTGATATGCATAAACAGAAAGGCAGCATCACTTTCTGCTCATGCTGAGCTGTTCTGCTGAAGAGTTGGGAATGTTCTCAACATGCATTTCTAAAACTCTGCTGCTACTGCTTGGGAGTTTCTTCGGACAGACTTCACTTCTAATACTTGATGAATTCATTAAAACAGCTAATCCAATGTACTGGCTGCTGCTTCTGTGTGAAAGTTGAGAGGATCTCTCGAGGATGCAGCCAGAAAACACACAGCTTTCTGCTGCTTCTGTTTTTCTCTCTAACCCTCAAGAGGCTGAATGATCCTTCAGTTCTGATTGGGAGTGATTTGCAATTTGTTTGTATGTTGTTTGTAATATAAAGCAATAATAATTATCTTATCATTTGGCCTGTTATGATGCCATTCCTAATCAGGGTAGCTTATGTCATATAAAGTTTCTTCAGGTAGGTAAAGTGGATGGAAACATGAGTAATTTCTTGGTTTTTTTTGCACATTGCTTTTGCAGAACATTTGGAAGGAAACCAGGCTACTGTACTGACTCTGGTATGCAGAGGATTTGCCTAGAGATATTTAGTTAATGAAAAGGAACAACACAAGGCAAAAAAATAAGCAGAAGGGCAGAAAGCTAAATATGTCAGTGGTGGTGTCAGTGGTTTAATACAATTACTTTACTACATATTAGTTGGGATTGGTACACAGTACCACAGTTAAGTGGTTTGAATGAATATTACTCTTTTGAGGAGGCCTTGAATAAAACAAAACAGCTAATTATCTACAGAGGTGTTCTTTTGCACCATATGCTAAACTAGATCCAAAACACAGCTCTTAACATATCTTTATCTCTCTATAAGCATAGTATTGATAAGATGTTAGGTACCAGTGAAGGTCTCTGTGCAGGGGTTAATGCCAGCCAGACGCTTCGACGTGCCAAAGTCAGAAATCTTCAGAACTCCACTGTAGGTGTTTATCAGCACATTGTCACCCTGTGAGGGGGAGGGGGGGGGAGATACAGAGAATGAATCCTGTTATCATAACCTGTAAGCATGACAGTACATGTTAAGACCCTAACTCATGGTTTAACAGAGGCAAAACAAAGATAAAACTTCTCCATAGGAAGGAACAGGCGGTTCTTTTGATAACAAAGTCCTTATACAAAGGCATGCATCTCATCTCGTCAACGTAGTTCCTAAGAAAGTGTGTCATACCCCTATGCAAAACCACAATGGTACTGTGGTTTGGGGTTGTGTTTTTTTTTTTTATATTTTTCTACAGACCTCAAAGCAGCAGATGTCCACAGAGCAAAAACAGATTAACATTTACAGGAGTGGCTTAACTGTTAGACTTATAGAGAAATGAGCCATGGATGAGACCTTAATGACACTCTATATAGCCCTAATAGCTGGGACACTTAAGATAATAACCACGTCATGCTCAGAATTCCACTCCAGGACAAAGAAAGGCTTACGAAACACGCTGCCAATAACAACCGCAAAACAATGGCTATGATTTAAGGTACTCTAGCTGTTGCAGAGCTATAGCTATAAATAAGGCATTATGTAACTGGGTTTTAACCAGGTTGTTTTTGGTCTTTTGCATGTAACTGAACGCTCTCCCACATTCAGAGCAGTTCATTTTGGTGCTTCAAGTTTAGTTTCAATATCATTTCATGGCAGGAAAGGTAGTTTCTGTTCCTAAAAAGCCTGGTCTGGTCCAGTTGCTCTGTAAGTAAATTATTTTTATTTTTTTTAAGTGTCTGACAGGATGGTACTTTAAACAGATCCCTACAGTGTACTGTATTATGTAGGACAGCTACATAAGCTTTAAATGACAACGAACCTGAGCCTATATTTATACCAACTGTTACAAAAGCAAACTCTACCACCTTTACGAATGTTTTATTAATGTTTTGTAGGTGTCAAGTATCTTTACCAATGTTGCCCTAAATTTTGTTTTTATTTACTCTGTAATTAAAAGATCTATTTTTATATAAATATAAATATAAACTAAATATAAACTAATATAAAAAGCAGTGATTGATTTAAAGTAGTTTAATCAAATTAACACAGATGCCCCAGGGTAATTTAAAATTTAATAATTTTTACAATTACTAAACACCCAGAAAAAAAGCAATAAAAATGTCCACTTAACTTTGTCAAAAAGAAGTACAATAAAGTAAAACACTGTACAATATATATATATATATATATATATATATATATATATATATATATATATATATATATATATATACATATATATATTTTTTTTGTATTATTAATAATGTATAATAAATGTATAATGTATAATAATACATTTTCAAGGTAAATATTGCAACATTATGATATATTTACAGTATTTCAATATACAGCTCTGGAAAAAAATAAGAGACCACTTCAAAATTATGATTTTACCAAATTGAAAACCTCTGGAATATAATCAGGAGGAATATGGATGATCACAACCGTCAAACCAAACTGAAATGCTTGATTTTTTGCACCAGGAGTAAAGGCATAACGTTATCCAAAAGCAGTGTGTAAGACTGGTGGAGGAGAACATGCCAAGATGCATAAAAACTATGATTAAAAAAACAGGGTTATTCCACCAAATATTGATTTCTGGACTCTTAAAACTTTATAAATATGCACTTGTTTTTTTGCATTATTTGAGATCTGAAAGCTCTGCATCTTTTTTTGTTATTTCAGCCATTTCCCATTTTCTGCAAATAAATGCTCTAAATGACAATATTTTTATTTGGAATTTGGAAGAATTGTTCTTGTTGTCCATAGTTTATAGAATAAAACAAAAATGTTAATTTTACCCAACATATACCTATAAATAGCAAAATGAGAGAAAATGATCACATAATTTTGTCCAAAGCTGCATATCAGTAGAAATTTGCTCAGCATTAAGTAAACCAATGTCTAGTTACTCCAGCCCCACTGCCAAACTACAGAAGCAAACTCAACAAGTCAACAAGACATGGAGAATTCTTTTTTTATTATATATATATATATATATATATATATATATATATATATATATATATATATATATATATATATATATATATATATATATATATATATATATATATATTATATATATATATATATACAAATAAAAATATATAAAAGTTTGGCAGATGATACCTTGATGTCTCTGTGAGCGATCTGGTTGTCGTGCAGATATTTGAGCCCCTCCAGAATCTGTTTGGTGTAAAACCCAATGGTCGGCTCATTGTTTTTCAGTGGGCCCCATTTGGATCTCAGAAGTGCTGACAGGCTGCCTGTATAATTAGCCACACACATCCACCCGCACACACACACACACACGCAATGAATTCCATGAGCGAAGGAAAGCCTTCTAATATGAATTTCGCTTATTCACCAGTCAGCTCTGCCTATTCGCTCACCTCCAGGCACCTGCTCCATAAAGATCTTGATGAACCCATTCTCACTGATGGAGCCCAGGTACTGCACAATGTTTTTATGCTTCAAGTGCTTGTGCAGAGCGATCTCCTCGTGCAGGGGCTGTGAGTACCTGTAAACACACAGCAAGCATGCCTCTTTATCGGTGTTTTATGGGGTTAACATGCTACTAGGCTTTAGCATTACATAAGGTCGTATGGTCAGTAATATCGGTGCACTTCCAACTGTTTAATCAACATATTCTACATTATATTACATTATACAGAATGCAACTGTATATAATCTGCTTAACACATATATTCAATTTTCTGTTTAGGAGTCAGCTACAATTTTACATATATGTAAAATACATAAGCTAAACAGGTATAAATGCACATTTCCTTCAGGTGACATCCAGCACACAGTTCTCAGGGTTATCTGTGCCTGTGTTGTGGTGGGATTTTAAGAGGGTTTCAGCAGCAGAGACTGTGATCTGTAAGATTCTTTAAATAAGCAGCACTTTGAATAAACCCCCTCATCACCATCACAAGCAGGGAGAAAGGAGGACACTCGTGTGCAGCTGTTGCTATGCTACCTCCCTCACTAGATTTCTGTCGCTCGCCCCTGGTAAAACAAACTGGCACACAAGTGTGCCAGGAGAGCGGCGAAAAGAGAGACGGAGAAAGGAAGAGATAGCTGAAAGGCAGGGATATGAAGAGAAGGAAAAAAGAGACATAAAAAGACAGACAAATGCACATGATGTGTGAGGAAAAAAGAGAGAGAAAAGAAAAAGAGAGAAATGGACACATGCACATCATACATGCAGAGAGACGGAAACAGAGACAGATACTGAGAGAGAGACTGAAAAACAGAGAGAGAGAGAGACAGAGAAAGCGACAGAGAGAAAGAAAGAGGCTGACAGTCAGACATGCAAAGAGACAGATGCTGAGAGAGAGAGAGAGAGAGAGAGAGAGAGAGAAATACAGTGAGAAATAGGAAGACTGAAAAACAACGAAACAAAGAAAAAGAGACAGAGAGAAAGCAAGAGGCTGACAGTCAGAAATGCAGAGAGACAGAAACTGAGAGACAGATACAGTGAGAGACACTGACAAATACAAAGAGAGAGAGACTAAAAAACACAGAGATAGACAGAGACAGAAAGAAAGAGAGGCTGACAGTCAGACACGCAGAGAGACATAAACTGACAGACAGATACTGTGAGAGAGAGACTGACAGACACTGAGAAAAAAAAAGACTAAAAAACAGAGAAAGAGAGAGACAGAGACAGAGAGAAAGAGAGAGGCTGACAGTCAGACATGCAGAGAGAGAAACTGAGAGACAGAAACTGAGTGAGAGAGAGAGAGATACAGCAAGGGAGAGACACTGACAAATACAGTGAGAGACTGAGAGATACAGAGAGCAAGAAACAGAGAGACAGAAAGAAAGAGAGAGGCAGACATGCAGAGACAGAAATTGAGAGATAGATACTGAGAGAGAGAGAGAGAGAGAGAGAGAGAGAGAGATACAGCATGAGAGAGACACTGACAAATACAGCGAGAGAGACTGTGAGATATAGAAAGACAGAGAGATTGAAAACAGAGAGAGAGAGAAAGAGAGAGAAAGGCTGCCAGTCAGACATGCAGAGAGACAGAATCTGAGACAGACAATGAGGGACAGAAACCAAGAGACAGAAACTGATAGAGAGAGACTGACAGATAGAGCAAGAGAGATACAGAGAAACATAGACAGAGAGAGGGACTGATAGATGCAAAGAGAGGGACAGACAGATACAGAGAGAGAGACTGACATATAAAATGAGAGAGAGAGAGACTGACAGAGAAACAGATACAGAGAAAGAGATGAAGGAGGGAAGAAGTTTGGAACACTGTGTGTATGTGTGTGTGTGTGGAATCTGACAAGCTTTTGATAGACTCACACACACACCGCTGCCACCCTCATGAGAGCACTTTAGATAATTGTCCACTTTATTACCTCACACAGGAAGTACTTACATAACAGTAGCAGAAAAGCTGCACAATTGCTATCTGACAGGTGTGTGTTCGCTGTGGTTGCATGTGTGTGTGTGTGTGTGTGTGTGTGTGTGAGGTTTGTGGAAACCTCTGAAAAGCTACATAATCACATGTAAAGCTCGGTGGTGGTGATTAGTCACATTCACGCTCTGGCTGCTCTCGTTACAGCAGAGCAGATGCAAGCTGGCGAAGGCGACGCTCTGCTGGTCATGTTAACGCCTCAGTCAGATCATGACTCAGCGCTTCTCCTTGAGGAAGCCCACACGACTGCCGCACGCGCAACGGAACACCTCCGGGATGATCCATGCTGTGCACACAAACACACACACACACACTCACACACACTTAAGCTTTTGGGCATGTTGAAGAGGTACCTGCTGTCCCGCTCAGGAATCTCCTTGATGGCTAGGCGGACCTGGTTACTGAGGTCACGGCCCGCGTACACCACTCCGAAGGTGCCTTTTCCCAGAACTACTCTCTCTCCATGCTCGTCATGTTCATAATCGTACTGTAGAGAAACACACACACACACACACACAATACTAGGTTACTGTACTTGTAACTTGCAGCTAGTGTTACCAATAAAATGTCCCTTCTAATTAATGAATGACTTCAGCTACTATAACTTGCCCCCCGCTGCTGACTCATATAACACAAATGCATACACATTGTTTGTCTAGTCAGAGTAGAAAAGTTTTCACAATAGAATAGGACTCTCTGAAGCAGATAAACATAAAACATGTTGGCACAATGCGTAATGCTTGAATAATGGTGCTTAATCCAGTATTTTTTGGGATGAGTTGGAGAGTTGTAAGTAAAGTGGGATGGTGATCATGCAGCATCCTGACCACCCTGATATTAGAGACAGTTTTTCTGACAACACATGATTAAAGCTATGACTTTGTGATAAAGCATGTTCCTGGACTACTATACAATTAGCAAAAAGGACACTATTTTACACTTTTCTGGCAAATGGTCGCCAAAATCGCACCACATTAAAAAAAGTACCAGAAGGTACAAAGAATGGTCTGTGACGTCTCTGATACCACACACATACATCCATTAACACAGGTGTAGCAAGGTGTCTGGTACCTTAAGAGAGAAAAAAAACCCTGTGCCTCCATATCTAAGCAGTATTCAAATATGCAGCTTCTGTCAGTGTATACCAAACAGCTTACAGGCAAAACAATACACCACAAATTCTATAAATTACAGAGAAATATTATGAGTTACAGAGAACACTCTTTCTTTTCCAGGTTTTTTCTACCCCTCCCCGTCTACAGAGGATGGACTCACCCAGGTAAGTAAAGCTCGGGAAATAAAGTTTCTAACTCACACATACTCCTGTAAGATGCAACAGGTGAGTATGAGCAGTGCTATGTAAGAGTTGCTAAGTATTTACACAATTGTCCATGTCTGTAATGTGTTAGGTGTACCTTGTATCATTACAGACTATGTTTTATTTTTAACAGAAAATCTTCATTCAAATTGCTGTGTAGTCCACTAAAAAGATTATTTTTTTTTGTCTTGTGCCATATCAGAAACATACTGGCTATTGTATGGCATCAACAATGTTCGGCTTCTTCAAATGAAGGAAGAGAAAATTAAGTATTTTATTTTGTGGAAACTTTTCAAACCGTTCTTTCAAATTTGTAACCTTATAAAGAGAGAGAGAGAGGGAGAGGGTGGTGTTGGATCCAAGTGCAGAGCAAAATGGTTGTTTGTTTTTGGATTTATTTAATTATTTATATCTTCAATTATATATGTTTACTTAGGTATATTTATAATTATTTGATTATTCAATTGTTTCGGCTATTTTTAAATATGTTTTAATAGTGTTTGTTTGAAAAGGGTGTGCTTGTGGAACTTGGTTTGGTTTTCCACAGAGACTGGAAAATAGGTGGAAAACAAAACCCTGAAGAGGTGCAAGAAAAAAGGCGTGAAACAGAACAAAGGAAATGCCACAAAATGGCATAAACAACTGAAAGACAGCTTTGTAGCTTCAATAAACCAAACTAAAACACAATCAAACTCAAAACTGAGCACAGCTCAGTCCTCTACTTTTACTTTCTTTTGAGATATTTTATATCTTTTCTTTTCTTCTTTCTTTCTTTTCTTTTCTTCTTTCTTTCTTTCTTTCTTTCATTTTCTTTTCTTACACCCTCTTTAAAGATGCAACAAGAATGAGTGGTTTGACTGGGCTTTATATAGAGTGCTGCACAGGTGTGGCTGGTTGCCACTGATCACCGCTGGGGATTCTGGGACTTAGAGATTCGGGACCCAACTCCACTTCTTTTTCCCCTCTGTTGCCCAGCTCCCCTGCTGGTGGCCAGTGGTGCAGCTCTGCCCATCACAGTAGGCATCCGTAATAGGAACATAGTTCCAAGTAAATTCCTGGTTTCTTGCTTCCCTTGCTAAAAAAGCTGCTTTCTCATTTCCCCCAATGCCACTATGTCCAGGAACCAAGCAATAGATAATGCAGAATCCTCGGCTGTAGAGTTCTCTGTCTGCGGCTAGTAGTTCGTGGATAAGTGGGTGGTCAAAAAGACAATAAAATAAACTATAAAATCTTGACTTAATCCCAGTCTAAAGTGTATGTTATACTCAAAGGTTTCAGAAAAGATATTCAAAGTTAGCTGACTAGCACACGAAAGATGCATAAGTCACACTAGGCATTTGTTAGACATTAGTTCATGTTGCTTTGTAGACTATGCATGACTGAGGCTGGACTGAAAGCCTGCTTATAAAATTGCCCTCTGTTTTGTTCTTAGCACCCCATCATTAGACTTGCTAACTATAAACAGTAAATACACACAGTAAATAATAACTTGATCCTGGTGAGAGCTGACCCCTTGTCATTATGCATAACTGTCAGATGGACACACACTGAGAATGTCGTTCCTCTTCTCTTGCTCTTTCAGTGGCTCGCTTACATAATGGCCCCCAGGAATCATCTGAGTCCTACTGATGGCCAGATCATCCCTGACAGGTAGGATAAGTAGGTGTTGAAGTGGATGAGGGAATGTTCTTAAAAACTTCTAAAAAAAAAATGTCAACATCAATTTAAAGCTGACTAGTAAATAAGTACACTAGAACAGCAACACTTTAAGCACACACAAACACACACTCCAAGCAGGTTAAACGGAATGCCGTGTCAACCCACGCATTTGGACAAGAGTGCAACACAAAGACTTGTATCTACGGGTTCCCAGCCCAGGCACGCACACAAAAGCAAAATCACACTGCGTTCACAAACAGAGGATGTTGCATGAGTTTACAGCACAGCACAGTTACGATCAAAAGCCCTTTCCGAAACTTGATAGGAACTGGGACATGTAATGCCCACATAAAAAGAAAAAAGCTGACTCATCATCAGTAGGCAATTGTTTTACTTAACCGTGCCAAGTTACAGGTGGAATTCACACTGCAGTCAGGTGCTCTAAGATTCTTTCACCGTTAAACAAAACAGCTTTCACAACAATTCAAAGATTGTGGGGAAAAAAAAGAAGAGAAAAGAAGATTTAATTTCAGAGCGATTAATAATAGTGGGTGTGTGTATGCCTCTGTGGGACTATTTCCATAGCTTGTTTTTCACATTTTAACACACTTTTGAAGACAATGAAGCATCACAAGCACTCTCAACACACACAGTGCGCAGGTTTGAGTAGGCTTTGAAGGTCCTTATATGCAGCTCTGGAAAAAATTAAGAGACCACTTCAGTTTCTGAATCTCTTTCTCTGATTTTGCCATTTATAGGTTTATGTTTGAGTAAAATGAACATTGTTGTTTTATTCTATAAACTACAGACAACATTTCTCCCAAATTCCAAATAAAAATATTGTTATTTAGAGCATTTACTTGCAGAAAATGAGAAATGGCTGAAATAACAAAAAATGTTATGGCATGTTCTCCTCCACCAGTCTTACACACCGCTTTTGGATAACTTTATTCCACTCCTGGTGCAAACATTCAAGCAGTTCAGCTTGGTTTGATGGCTTGTGATCATCCATCTTTCTTTTGATTATATTCCAGAGGTTTTCAGTTTGGTAAAATCTCTTTGTTTTCCAGAGCTGTATTTGCAACATTAAGAGTAATTTTTGGTGTCCTCAAAATTATATAAAAAAGAAGCTCTTAAAGTTAAAGACAATGCTGCCTTTATCCCAAATGCAGTAGATACTGTTTAGTTTAGCACTGGAGCTACGAGGCTAATAGCAGCGTGTATTCAAAGAATTTTGTGGGGCACCTCTAGGAGTTCACCGCAAAAACTGAAAGCAGAAGCATTCTTTTGGTCAAGTCACACGTTTTTACGTACGTCAGATGCACAGCCTCTAAAAAAGGGATCCGGCTCAGTTTTACTGAACGTGACCGACTGGTGGATCAATGGAGACTTCAGAAGCTCAGAGCTCAGTAGCTCATTCACTCATAGTAAAAACAAAGAAACGAAGGAGTGAAGTTTCTGACTGAGTGCCCTCTCTCTGACTGACCATAACCTGGAATCAGATTCATCCGCTCTGAAAGGAAACCGCATCACACCCACCCAGTTTAAAATGATTCTTCTGCATGCCCTGTGCAATTACCTATTCTCACCAGAGAGGGCCCTAAATCCCGAAACGTACAGACATCAGCTTTAAACACATGTAACAGTGTGGTTTGAGAAAATGTCAGCATAACGTACACAGGTGTGGGCATTCCCAAGACATCTTCTTATTATTCTTTAACTACATATAATTTCATTTTAAAATATCCCCATTTTATTTTTGCACTAAGACTATAATTTTATATTGTATTTAAGTTTGGTTCCACTATAGTTTAATCTCAACTACTATTAAGCTTAATTATTTCCGTGTGATAATAATTCCAATGTATACTTAATAATGTTTTTGTTATATCAGTATTTTATCATGATTTATTTTAATACGCATGTTGTACATAACAGCAAAATAAGTTTATAGGGGTGTGCAGAAAAATGTAATGTTAGTAATTACAGGCACTTGGGTTGAAAAAAGGGAAAACTGTTTACATTAGAATGTCCTCTATACACGCATATATTTACCTCTAATGCCTCCGAATCACACTCTGCCTCATCAGGACCTCGCCATGTTTCCTCTGTGAGACTGTTCACCAGCTCACAGAACCTGAAGAGCACAGACATGAAATAGTTACATACATACAGTGAACATTAAAAAAACATGCAGGTATAACTGTACATGATAACCCCAGCTTTCATGAGATTAAGTGATTCACCAAGGACACGATCTTAATACCCTACAATACAGCTCTGGAAAAAAAATTAAGAGACCACTTAAAAATTATGAGTTTTCTGATTTTACCAAATTGAAAAGCTCTGGAATATAATCAAGAGGAAGATGGATGATCACAAGCCATCAAACCACAAGCTGAATTGCTTGAATTTTTGCACCAGGAGTGGCATAAAGTTATTCAAAAGCAGTGTGTAAGACTGGTGGAGGAGAACATGCCAATATGCATGAAAACTGTGATTAAAAACCAGGGTTATTCCACTAAATATTGATTTCTGAACTCTTAAAACTTTATGAATATGAACTTGTTTTCTTTGCATTATTTGAGGTCTGAAAGCTTTGCATCTTTTTTGTCATTTCAGCCATTTTCTGCAAATAAAGGCTCTAAATGACAATATTTGTATTGGGAATTTGGGAGAAATGTTGTCAGTAGTTTATAGAATAAAACGACAATGTTTATTAAATTCAAACATTTACCTATAAATAGCAAAATCAGAGAAACTGAAGTAGTCTCTTAATTTTTCCAGAGCTGTATAAGAAAATGTATGTGGACTCTTCTCCTTTTAGTGAAATTAACTGCATTAACGTGCACTGCATATTAGCACAGTTTGTATCACAATAGACCAGCACTGCCAACTGAATAACACACTCTGCAGGAGCTGCACATGAGCCTAATGTCACCATTCCCGATTACCAGTGTTGGCTGTTCTCCAGTTTGTACTGTTCTCTGTAGTGGTTGACTCCCATCCAATAGCTTTAAGATAGTTTGTGGTGCCAGAACTGGTCATCCACCATCAGGACCTAAACTCAAAACTGTTCTTATCGCTGAATGCAAACAAATTCTCACTGTAACATTCTAAAATCTAGTGAAGAGTTTCTTCAAAGAGAAGTTCCTATATCCTCCATATTAAAACTCTTGCAGAAGAAAACCTGAATGAACAGTTTAAATTAAACATCAAAAAAACAATGCAAGATAATATAAAATTATTTTCTGATGTATTTACCCAGTATCAAGAGTAGCTGTATCTAAACTGTGTATAAAATATTAACTGTCAACAGCACACACAACATAAACAAACACACCTTTTGCAGTGCATCTCAGTGCAGAAGTAAATCTGAAAATCCTCAGAGTTGTTCACTACGTAGAGGAACGAGCTGCGCTCATCAAACTTGGAAATGCTGTGGTGGAGAATAAGTGAGACAGAAAGAGAGAGAACAATTAAAAGGTTACCCCTTGTGGGTCATTACATTATTTACATTACACATTTGGGATTTTGAAGTTTGGACACACCTTGTGTTCAGTGGTTCTTTATTATTTATTTCTTTTCATCCAAACCATGAAGAAAAAATATTAAATTATTTGGTAAACAAAAAGTGTTAAAATCAGTATTGAAAAGGAGTAGATAAAAGACACATATCCAAGTAATTCTTTAAATAATCATTTGTCTATACAGAACCACTGCAGTTACAAATAATTATTGGAGAATCAATTTTCATATCGAAATTGGTGGGCAAGGTTATCTGTCCAATATTATTTTGTATGCTGGATCAGATGTCAGAGAGAAAAAGGAATGAAACTTATCCAATCCAGTAGCCAATCTAGACTGAGAGAGCACACACTCACACTGTGTGATGTGATGTTGTTAGATGTGTGTTATATCTTCCTGTGGAGAGGCAGAGTGTCTGAGTAGTTTGAGCACGAAAGAGTAAAAGAAACGATCCAATTTAAAACAGCTTAATATAAAACTTTAAAAGGGTAGTTTTTACTGGTCAATTCTCTGGATTTCAATATTGGTTTTGGAAAAATACCCATTTTTGTTAAAGAGAGTTATAAATAGTGGGTAATGTAACCAGCTGTATTAATGTCTCTGACTGCAGTCACTCATAATAATCATCTGCACTACAGTAATTAATGCATTTTCAGTAAAAACAGCCTTTGTGCACAAATTATGCACCAGAAGAAGAAGCAGAACTAAGAGAAAATAACATCTGTAAAAAAAATTGTTTAGTCTCTTCTCTTTTTATCTTTATTTATCTCTCTTGCTGGGATTCTACACAAGTGTATAGAAAAATCCTTAACCACCTACAATATTCAGTTTTAAGCCCTATTAGTTTCTCAGGGAATCTCCTGTGATTTTATTCCCATCCGGAATGACCATGTATGTGTTTTTCTCAGCCGTTCTCTGAGAAAATTACAGACTGAATTATCTACAGGTTTTCTCTGAACTCTGTGATTCTACGATATTTTAAGTCCTGTCCGGACCCATCTGTCTAAATTTTGTCACCTCGCGTTTAATAAAATAGTTATAGGTCCACTGCCATGCACCGTAATTACACGGTGTTACTGGTTCTTAACATCCAACCCTCAAAACATTCATTGACACTGATATCTGGACTCCATCCATCTATTTTTCTGAGAGTTGTTCGCTGACTTCTTTCACTTCGTTGCTTCTTTGCTTTCTGTTTGCTGAGTCATCTTCTCACACAGCATAACTTCCTCCTCTTTATCAAAGACTGACAATTGAAGGTTGATTATCCTAATGAGGTAAACTTTGGTGGCCTTCCAGGTTATGCATGGCTACAGTTTTAGGAGTCCCAGTTTCTCTGTATCACTGAATAATTTTTTGAGTTACAGTTTTGGAAACTCCACGCCGCTCTTCTTTCTCGTGCAAATTTCTAATCCAATCCCTGAAATCTCTGCTGTAAAATAAAGAACTTCTACTTAATGGCTGTTTCGGCTGATGTTTCTGTTTTGTGTCATGTTCATGTTTTGAAATGGTGTTTCTGCAGTCTGTTAATGCTAAAAAATGCACGCACACACACATACAGAACTTAGCAATCAACAAAAGCTTCACTGTGTAAATTGACGACTCTATTCATTCCAGGGACTTTCCTTTTGTAAGTGTTGTGTGTGTGTGTGTGTGTGTATATGTGTTACTGGTACTGAGAATGAGTTAGACAGCTTGAGTGTTAAACAACTGTTCATTTAGTGCCATGATGAGAGTAGGAGAGACAGAATGTCTGTCTGTGTCTGTGTGTGTGTGTGAGAGAGAGACTTGTATTACACTCTGTTGTGAGCACGCTTGCAGTGGATGTTCCCTAGCAACCCGGGAACTGTCCTGACCAATCGTAGGGCAGCAGCCAGTCAGCTGGCCTTGAAGTCATCCTCTTGATCAGTCCACAGGAAGCACACTAATCCGTGCTGGACACTTACTATTTCACAGGAAGCTCACTAATGACTAAGCACAGTGTCCTGCACATCATCACTCGCCGTGCAAAGAAAAGAAACCCACCTGGCCTGTTTCAGCACATTTTAAAGTGATATTCTGGTAAAAGCTAATGGAAGCCTTGCACCTAGTTCCAGAACATATTTAGTACCTAAAATCTGCATGTTTTAAAGGACTGAACATCATTTTGTCCATGTTTTTAGACAACCATCAATAAAAAAAAAGTGTCAGAAACAACATGAGGACGTATATTATGTTTCAAAGGCACCATTTAGCCATACACTTTGTATGATGCTAATTGGTAAAACCCAAGTTTCCATTACTTGATTACAATTTATACAGTTAGGTCAGAATATTATGATCAGCTTCTTGTTTCTACAGTTACTGTCCATCTTCTCAGCTCCACTGAACAGCTAGGTAGCAGTTTCTAATAAAGTGGACAGTAGGGGTGTGCCATATTGTATTGTACACAATAATATTGCCAACATTTTTAAATATTGTGATCAATATTATACTCTGAAATATAGTGCCATATCACCCACCTCTAATGATCAAATCAGAGTGCTACTTTTTTGCTGTTTTTAGTAAAAAAAAAAAAAAAAATCCAATTAAATATCTACTACAGACAGATTATATTGATCCAGTATTATTCATTTTACTTTAATCTTGTATATATGGAGATATTTTGAGTGTATTATTAGTATTATGCCATTCTGGATCATTGACTTCTGTTACAAATCAGATAAATTTTAACATCTCGTATGCAATAATAACATTTAATTTTCATTTTGTTGCAGTAGTAATTCAGTGTTTTGTCATATGGCAAAGAGTATCGTTATTGCGAAAATACCATAAAATATCGTGATTTTTTTTTAGGGCCATATCGCTCACCCCTAGTGGACAGTAAGTGGACACAGTGTTTAAACACTCCAGCAGCACTGCTGTATCTGATCTACTAATATCAGCAAAATACACACTGACACACATAATCAGAAGGACTACAGTCTGTAATTGCAGAACTATTAGAGAACTTCCTTAGAAAACTACAGAACTTCCTTAGAAAAACACCGAACAAATACAATGGGATGCTTTAAAGGAGCTGCACATAAGCCTAAGTTCACCAAGCCCAATGCCAAGCATTGAATAATGGAGGAGAGGCTCAGGCTGGTATAGGAATGTGGAACAAAAAATCATGTTCAGTGCAGGAGCTCCATCCTATTCAAATTCAAGCATAAGTGCCTGCTGACCTCACTAAGGCTCTTATGGATGAATGCAAATTAGACTCTTAAAGCAATGTGACAATCTAATAGAAAGATTTTCACAAACAGTTAAGTGCTGTTCCGTTCCTGCAGCAAATAAGGAACAAACTCCCTAATAAAGCCTTGATTTTAAAGGAAACATTGAATAAGTAGGACCGTTGATTTTCACCACCTAGTGTCAAGATTAGTCTTGTAGCTCCTAAGCAAAAAAAAAGGCTAAAGAAGGTTTGCCTGAAAGGCAGCATTTGTAGTAAAGGGGGGAAACGATGTACATGAGATTTTACACATTAATCTTTAATGAGGAGCTGGAACAAGAAGCTTCTGGAGCACAGTAGCAAGGCTGGTCAATTCAGAGCTTGTGTTAGAGTAGCCGTTTCAGCACTGCCTCATTTGCTCTTTAGAGTTAGAGTGACTCACCTCACCCCCCGCACAGATGCTGCACTGAAATTCCACTCATGGATGCCCTTATTCTGTGTGTAAGAGAGAGAGAGAAAGAAAGAGAGAGAGAGAGAGAGAGAGAGAGAGAGAGAGAGAGAGAGAGAGAGAGAGAGAGAGAAAGAGAAAACACATCTTTAAACTTGTTCAACACAAAGAGCACAAATGTAAAATACAAAAGACAAATATGGAGAGAGTGAAAGGGATAAGAACAAAGGAAGAACATAGAAAAGATAGAAAAAGATTAAAGAAAACTGCGATAAAAGAAAAGTATAGAGACAAAGTGTGGATAAAAGAAAAAATGGACACAGATAGTTTGGAATGGAGAGGAATAGTGAAAGTAGATAAGTGAAATAGGTTAAAAAAAAGGAACTGGGACATAAAGATAGAGGGGGATACAGACAGATAAAGAGAGAGACAGAAAAAGAAGGATAGAGGGAGGACAAGAAAAAGAAAGAGAGAGACAATGGAAGCAGTTCTGGGGCACTATGTTAGCAATCTAGTCAAGTCAAGTCAATTTATTTATAAAGCACATTTAAAAGACATCAAGTGTCAACCAAAGTGCTGTTCAATAAAACAAAATTTGAAAAGAAAGCAAATCAGTGATGAACCTATAAAATATTCTTAACTCCTAATCTATGATAGAGAGGAAAAATTAATTTACTTGAGAAAGCAACAATAAAAAGAACAAGGGCCACACCATAAATGCCTAGGAAGATTCAAATACGCGATCTATAGGCGATCCATCAACTGTGCACTGTACAGTTTAATTTAATCAGTGTGTGTTTAGCATTGTGACAGGGAAAAAATACGCCTTGTGCGGCTCAAAACATGCAAAAAAGAAATAATTATTTTAATTAATCACCGGCGTAATGTGAAATAATCCAATCAGCTTGTCACTTGTCTCTTGTTACCCTTCAAGAGGCAGGTGTGCTTTGACACTGGTGGACTGGTATTTTTACGCCGCAGCGCTTCTCCACTTCTCAGCAGAGGAAACTGACCTTAACGTGAAAATAGACTGGTGACAGGGTGTGAGATAGCAATGAGCAGTCTTGGGCAGGGTGTTCGATAAAATAAAAAAAGAAAGAAAGAAAGAAAGAAAGAAAATGATTAAAAGAGATGGGGAAATAAAGTAATGCGAGAGAAAGAAGGATAGAGAACATGATGGATGAAAAGAGAAAAGTGGGAAAAGAACAAGAGAGATACAGTGAAAGTAGTGCAAGTGAGTCTTATGAACAAGAAAAAGGAGAGAGGGGCCATTAGAAACAGGATTAGGAATGGATTGAGAGAGTGAGGGAAATAAACAAAGATAAAGAAATAGAGACAGAGTAAGTAGAGAGTATAAAAAGAAAGAGTGAGAGAGGGCATTGGGGGCAGTAACTCGAGTGACTCACAGGTGGAACTAGAACTGGGACACTGACGACACTGAGAGTCATTGTTTGTTTCAGACAGACCGACAAGATAGACAAACAATGACGCACATCTAGCACAGTCATATCAGCAGAACACAAACTGGTCTGACCACTCAATCATAAATCAGTTGTGTGATGTCATGCAGGTGTGTACTGAAATATGAACCATTCACTCACATCCTACATGACTGAACACAGTAAACACAAGACAAGACTACTGAATGAATGAATGAATGAATGAATGAATGAATGAATGAATGAATGAATGAATGAATGAATGAATGAATGAATGAATGAACGAACGAATTAATGAATGAACGCTTACTTTGTCATCAGGAGCCACGTGCCAGATGGAGAGGGTGTTCTCCTCCACATCGTTGTTGATCGACAGGTATGAGGGCTGGTAAACTTTAGTGGGTTCCAGTATCAAAACCTGCGGCAATCACAAACGATCAATGTTAACGGTCTTGTTTGTATCATGATTCGCTTACAATCAAATTTGGAGAGATATGGACTAAAGAGATAGTAGCCTTGATTTTCAAAATATTGTTTAGTTAAGTACAGGTACTGGCAGACTTTGAGCCAAAATATGCAATCAGTGATTAGCCATCATGTTTCCAATCAGTTGATGCAGAGAGCCTATCAGATTGTATTTGTGCGTTAGGAATTACTGCAGTTCTGCACGAGACACTGTATGTAAAAGTGCTATATTCTCTGTAGAATACATGTGTTGTCTGTTGTCTTTTTAACTAAAAAGCATTTTCACCAAGGATGATCAAACTTATGCCTATAATACAACATACACCATTAGAATGAATTCAAACAAATACGAATATGAGCAAACATATGCTGAGTTTACAACAAAGAAAAGTTATAAAGGCTGCAACAACAGCAGCCCGGAAATCAATCTTGAAAGGATGGTTTAAACTTAATCTATCTTTATTACACCTGTGGTGCGGATATTTTTTTGGATTTTATTCTCATGTAGGAGTGGGCAACACCTAGATTCTACAATGCCAAGAAAGGCAACGATTCATTTTTTGGACTGATTTCATTGACTATGTTAAAGCGTTGTTAGTGTTGATGTATTTGCTTGTTTATTTTTTTTATATACCCTCTATTTCCTTGTATTTTTATATCTAACTAACCCACCATGTCTTTTATCTTTGAGAATGTTCTATTAGAATTCAGAGATTGAGAAAATTAATAAAAATATACCACATCGTATCGTACGCAATAATATTTTTGAATATCATGAACAATATTACACCTTGAAATATCACCCACTCCTAATTATCACATCAGGGTTCTGTTTTTTAACTGTTTTTAGCAAAAGAGAAATTTACACTGTTCTCGTTTCATGTTATACTGTATTTCTACTAGAGACAGATTAAATCTGTCCAGTATCATTTATTTTACTTTAATCCTGGAAATATATGAAGATATTTGGAGTGCATTATTAGTATCATTACATTCTGGTTAATTGACTTCTGTTACAAATCTGATAAAATTCTTTTATTTTTTAAAATATTTCAGTTAGGGGTGTGCCATATCGTATGCAATAGTAACATTTAATTTACATTTTGTTGCTGTAGTGTATTCTTGAAATATATATATTTTTTAATTAAGTGTTTTGTCATATCGCCAAGAGTATAGTTATCGCGAAAAAACCATGGAAAAAAGCTGAATATTTAAATAATGTGCTACAGGTTTGGAAATGGTTAAGCTACACACTGAATGTGTATTTCTAAAGTGTGATATGTGTTTTAGTCTGTGTGTGTGTGTGTGTGTGTACGCACAGGAAAGCGGACAGAGGACACATCCTTTTTGGTGGCCTCTACCATAAAGTCCATCCAGAAGTCCACGAGCTCCTGCCTGGGTCCCGGCGGCTCAGAGGAAGGTTTTCTAAAGTGCTGATAGATTAGAATGGTCTCAACCAATGAGCAGAGGTACCTGAAACACACACACACACACATTTTTGCATTCATAAAATGCTCTGAAATGCCTGGAAACATTTTATAATTGCCTTACAGAAAGAATTACAATATGCATTAAGCAATAAGACGAGCTCTGTTTGTCTTGGAGGGTTTCTCATAGAGACCAATGTATCCTGTATCTGAGACAAGCCTTTCTGTTTGCTTTTCATTGCACATGTGGGTGTGTGCCGGCAAGGAGTGCGTCCATGTGTATGTGAGTATGAGTATTTGTGTGTTGTACCTTTCTTCTATCTGCTCATTCATCAGGAAAAAAGAATGGAATGTAAAAGAAAGCTAGAGTTTTAAAATGGTGTAAAGAATTAATGAGAACATTTGAGCAATTTATATACACTAACCTGCCAATGGTTCTATACGTAGCCACATACCCTATGCTGTAGCCTAGCGTGCAACCCCCCCAGAAATTGACTCAAAGTAGAATTATAACCCAGCCTTACGATGTATAAATTGGGAGGTATTCTCTTATGAGGTTGCACAGAGAAGTCAAGCGAGGCCTGATTTTATGGTTTTATGGGCATTTAACAGTCTTCAAGTGTACCAGGAATATGTTATAAAAAGGCATTACCACCCACAGTGGACAGTGCAGAGTTTGGTAATGATTGTGACTGGCAGTGTCTGGCTAGAATTGTCCATGCGAAAACAAACATGTGACTTCAGGAAAAATCACATCCACATTTAATACAGGAACAACCAAACACATATCCCAGAGGAAAGTGCAGCCTTCTTTAGCTTCTATGGAACGTGGCAAAAGTCATTGGACACGACACTTGACATTGTCTTATAACTTTTACATTACATTACATTACATTTCATTTGGCAGACGCTTTTGTCCAAAGCGACTTACAATAATGAAGTACAAAAGTAATAGGAAATTAGATAACTCATTTTTAGATAGGGCTTAAAGGAGGTCGAAGGGAAATAAAGGGATAGAGAAGTGAAGGAGGGGAAGAAGGAAATGAGGTTAGAAGTAGTTAGTGTGTTAGAGGTGTTAGGAGAGTAAGTGCTCTTTGAAGAGCTCTGTCTTCAGGAGTGTCTTGAAGATAGCGAGAGATTCTCCTGATCTGGTAGTGGAAGGTAGTTTGTTCCACCATTGGGGAACTCTGTATGAGAACAGTCTGGATTGCTTTGTGTGAATGTTTGGCAAAGCGAGGCGACGTGCATTGGAGGAGCGCAGCGGCCGGGAGGTAGCGTAAGCCTTCAGGAGTGAGTGCAGGTAGGAAGGAGCTGTTCTGTCATCACCTTGTAGGCGATTGTAAGAGTTTTGAATTTGATGCGAGCATCAACTGGTAGCCAATGGAGCTCAATGAGCAGCGGGGTGACATGTGCCCGTTTTGGTTGGTTGAAGACCAGACGTGCTGCTGCAGTCTGGATCATTTGGAGTGGTTTTACTACGCAGGCCGGGAGGCCAGTTAGCAGGGCATTGCAGTAGTCGAGGCGTGAGATGACGACTGCTTGTACCAGGAGTTGGGTGGCCTGTAGCGTCAGAAACTGTCTAATTTTCCTGGTGTTATAAAGCACGAAGCAGCAGGATCGAGCAACCGAGGCCACATGGTGCGTGAAGGAGAGCTGGTCATCAACCATAACACCCAGGTTCCTAGCAACCTTTGTCGGTGAGAGAGAGAGAGTCGATGCTTATAGAGAAGTTGTGTTGAAAAGATGGTTTTGCTGGTATGACCAGAAGTTCAGTCTTTGAGAGATTTAATTGAAGGTGATGCTCCTTCATCCAAGAGGATATGTCAGAGACACACTGCGATATCCGTGCAGAGATTGAGTTATCTTCAGGTGAGAATGACAGGTATAGCTGGGTGTCATCAGCAAAGCAATGGTAGGAAAAGCCATGTGAGTGGATAACCTGACCAAGAGAGGCAGTGTATATTGAGAAGAGAAGGGGACCCAGTACCGAACCCTGGGGAACCCCAGTGGATAGGGAGTGGGCTGAGGACAGCTGTCCTTGCCACGACACCTTGAACGAGCGCCCAGTGAGGTATGATCTAAACCATGACAGCACATTGTCTGAGATCCCCATGTTTGAAAGTATAGTTAGGAGGAAGTCGTGGTTGACAGTGTCGAAGGCGGCCGAGAGGTCCAGCAGAATGAGCACTGAGGACTGGCCTGCAGCTCTAGCAGTTTTCAACGCTTCAGTCACAGACAACAGAGCCGTCTCGGTAGAGTGTCCTTTTTTAAATCCAGATTGGTTCTGGTCCAGGAGGTCATTCTGGGAGAGGAAGCCAGAGACCTGATTTAAAACTGCTCTCTCGAGTGTTTTAGAGAGAAAGGGTAGCAGTGAGACCGGTCTGTAGTTGTCAACCTGGGCGGGGTTGAGAGAAGGCTTTTTAAGCAGTGGTGTCACATGTGCTTGTTTGAAAGCAGTTGGGAAAACACCAGAAGTTAAAGAGGCATTGATGGTGTGAGTGATAGCCGGAATGATTGCATGTGCGATGGTTTGTAGTAAGTTTGAGGGAATTGGGTCAAGCGGACACGTAGTAGGACGGCTACGTGTTAGGAGAGCCAGTGTCTCGTTCTCAGTGAGAGGAGTGAACGAGGAGAGCGCAACGCCTTCGGTGGAGGGACACCGGGCTGCAGAGCATGTAGTAGGACTGCTACATGTTACATCAGTAAACTGGTTGCTGATAGCTGCCACTTTTCCAGTAAAGAATGATGCAAGTGTTTCAGCAGTTAGGCATGTAGCCGGAGGAGGAGGAGGAGGGTTCAGTAGTGATTTAAAAGTAGCAAATAGTTTCCGGGAGTCTGTGAGGGAGCTGAATTTATTGTGATAAAATTCAGCTTTAGCAGTCGTGATGCTGGCTGAGAAGGAAGCCAGGAGCAGTTGGTAGTTTTTTAGGTCTGCTTGTTTTTGTTTTTTATGCCATTTTCTTTCGGCAGCTCGGAGTTTGGAACGTAGTTCCCTCAGTGAGTTATTTTTGAGCCATGGCTGCGGTTTGCTAGAGCTAATGGCTCGAGATGTAAGAGGACAGAGGTTGTCCAAACAGGAGCTTAGTGTGGAGCAGAGTGTATCGGTGGCATCATTTACATTGAGTGATGAAAATGAGCCTGGTGGGGGCATGTTGTCAGTCACCAGCGAGGAGAACTGGTCTGCTGAGATATCTCGTAAATTTCGGCGGAACGAGACCATCGTAGGAGTAGCCGTGGGTTTGTTTGAAATATGAATATTGAGTTTCATGAACTAGTGATCCGAGAGGTGCAAAGGAGTGACAGTTAAAGAGTCGGTGTCACAGTTACGAGTGAAAATCAGGTCTAGATGTTTGCCAGCTTTATGTGTTGGAGGGCTGGGGACCTGCTCCAGTTCGAAAGACTGTATGAGGGATGAGAAGTCTGTAAAGTTGGTACTGTCGTTGTGGATGTTCATATCCCCTAGAATGAGCATGGGACAATCTTGCTCAGGGATAGAAGACAGTAGTATGTCAAGTTTGTGTGTGAACTCGCCCATTTGTCCAGGAGGACGGTAGATAACAATAATGGCAAGTTTTGCTGGAGTATTAACCAGTGTGGCATGATACTCAAATGAACTGTATGAGTTTGCAGGTAGTAGTGGAGTATGTTTTAAGCCATTAGCGATTAATAGGCCAGTTCCACCTCCTCTTCCTGAGGGACGAGAAGTATGGGAGAAGGAGTAATTATTGGAAAGAGCCGCCGGAGTAACAATGTTTTCAGGTTTGATCCAAGTTTCAGTCAGGGCCAGCAGTTGTAAGGCCAGATGATTTGCATAAGAGGCGATAAAGTCTGCTTTGTTAACAGCCGACTGGCAATTCCATAGCCCAACAGAGAATGAGGTAGTAGTGGGCGTGGTTTGTTTTAGTGGCCGCAGGTTAGTATGGTCCTGGCGCCTGTGTGTGTTTTTTTGCCTTCTGTGAGTACCGGAGATAACAGGAATGTGATGGGAGCACATTTTAGAAAGCAGTGGGACGGGCTGCCTTGTCGGTGGACTCACGCAGGTAGACTCGCAGGTCTTTACTCGCATTGGTCTTCACACGAGAGGGTCTTCACACAACAGCTGACGCCATCGGCTGACGCCTCGGCGAGTGTGAGTGATGTAATAGGACTCTAGATTGCGCACAGCTGCGGGCGATATAGGAAATCAGCGCCACCAGTGTGAATGAGGGGGTTTGCCACGCCCCGCTCTAACGCAACTCGCCCAACCTTGTCCGAAAAGCGCGCTAAAAAGCGCTACAGCGTAGCTGTATAACTTGTGGCATGTCACTGAATATGTATGTATGTATGTATGTATGTATGGGTAGTTTAGGATCCTTTTATAACACTTGACAATCAATGTGTATAACAGAACAGGTGCAGTACACAATACCTACATATGTATGAATACTGACAGACCCTACATAAACACTTATAAAGGTTTATTCCAACAAGCGTCAGATGTTATAAGAGTTTTTAGGTTAAAACGACACTGAAACAGAGAGAGGATCTTTAAAACATCTGATTCATGCTGGAATATACCTTTATAAATGTTTATGAAGGTTTGACTTCCAGTAAAGTATATTTTTAATTGTCTTTCAAATTGAAACAGAAATCTACATATAAAGTGTGTATTTTTATGTGTGCAAATGCATGCAAAAGTACCAGACAGGAGCTTTAAGCTTGAAAAGCTTTTCGGAGGCCTGAATGACCCTCGTGTTGTCACAAGCCAGTATGCTCGCTCCCAAAAAGAAGCCCACGTCCCAGTAGCTCTGCAGCTTATCCAGACTGCCCTTCTTTCCCAGCAGACTGCTCAACTTCACACCTACAAAACACACAAAGACACAGGAATGTTTACCTTTTATACTATACTAGTACCTGAGGTCATAGGTCCAATATACATTCAATATGTGTTACATATCTCTAACTACTTACATGTAAGACTTGCCGGTCACATATTTTATATACACTGATGTGCAAAACTTTCAGACCACTCATAAAAAAAGTGAACAGCAAAGATTGTCCTATAACAGGAGTGCATGTCAGGGTCTTGTATGTTAAACAGTTGGTTCTTGTGTGTTGGGCAGCCAAGGTTCAATGATGTGTGAGGGCAATTAAAGCTAATCAATTTTGAGCAGAACCAACAGAACGGTTATTGTGTACAAGCCTCAGATAAGGTATCTGTAGATATGGGGAAAATAAATATCAGGCTAAATACAATACTTTTAAATATCACTCAGAGATAAATTTAAGGCCACTCTCGCAAAAATAAAACGGCAAAAATACACAAATACAGACAGATAATTTTAACAACCTCACCTAGTAATTAAACATTTTACTGTACGGCTTATTTATAGCACAAAACACTGGTTTGTTCCTAATCAACAAATTTGGCAAAAAATACTTTGAATGACAAAGGTACAACTCACACTTACTTAACCACTACTTGTACAGCATGTAGTCCAAATCTAAAGTGCTAAAATGGATAGTTTGAGGACTGATCACTTTATACATACTTTACGTTGTCCTATGCCCCATAAGCTGCAAAGAATGACCATCTTCCCAATAACGGTTATCTAGGTCCAGTTCTTAAACATGAAATCAAATGCCTCATATTTGACATCGTCAAAGAGGACTTTTAAGGAGCCTGTCTGAACCTGGTAGGTTATGCTGTTTTTGTCTTTACCTTGAACTAAGGAGCAATTTGAAAATCAGGAAACATTGCTTAGAACATTTCTCATATTTTTAGCGTTAGCACATTAGCATTCTCGGACTGGTGCTTTGCAAAACTGTTCAGACACCAGAGTACCTCTGCTTTATGAGTCGATGTGAGACAAAATAATGTTAAATACTGTTGTCCTGTCAAACGGAAAAAAAATAAAATGCTTCTCTGGCAAACTTTTGTGTACTTTCCCCTTAAGTTTCCGCCCATTCTTTATAAGGGCATTTTTTTCCCGGCCGTGTGCCAATTTCCTAGCCAGGGCAGTGGTAGTGTATTGGACTGCGACCCTGACGACACTGGTTCGATCCTGCGTGAGCAGCGGTGTTTATTTATTTATTTTTCCTTTCTTCTTGGGTTTTCCTGCTTTGAGATCAAATGTTCTGCAAATGTTCAACAACCCTCTGGGCTGGAGAGCTACTAGTCTGTAGCACTTCATTCCATTACACTTTCATTTCTAAAACAGATTTATTTTTTTGTGCCCCGCCACATCATGGCTTGGAAAATATCTGGCCCTGCACCTGCCTCGGTTAAATAGCAAAGGCGCTTGTGAATATATCTATGTTGATGGGCATAGATATATATTTAAAAGCTCTTTTTGCTATTTAAACCATGAGCAGGTCAGTTTCCCCTGCTGAGAATCATTGAATAAGTTCAGGTAGCTGCGCCCCTGAAATAGCAATGTGCCAAAGTCAGAGCACACCTGGCTGTTACAGGGGATGGCAAGTGAGACACTGATTGGTATATTTTAACGTTATGCCCAACACACACCCATGATTATTTAGGAGACTCAGTACATGCATTTTGCGCATTTCGAGCTGCGCAAGGAGTATAATATGTGTCAGATCCTAAGAGCTCTATCGTGTGGGGCTACATTACTGAACAAACTCTAAGCTGTGCAAGGAGTACTTTTCCCGTTGTTATGATAGCAAAGACACAATGACACACCGTAAATCAAGCTGCACGGCTGACGGCTATAGATCGCTAAAATAGGACCTATAAAGTTTAAACTCTAATAATTAATGTCGCCTTGTCCGCTGGCCAGTGATTAAGCTCACTTATAAGATAACACCTCACAACTTACAGTTTTTACATTTTTGTTCTCTTACATAAATATTAATATGAATTGTCTAAACTAAACTACTTAAAAAAATACATTTTACTAACTATTGCAAAACTACAAGTCTGCACATTTCTTATACACACGTAAAAATAAACATTCACTTAATCCCTTTTTGACACACGCACGCACGCACACACGCGCACACACACACACACACACACACACACTACAATTTTGCGACACTGTACCTCTCCAAGTTAGTTAACACCAACAAAACACACCCACACATCCACACATACCGAGGACACAACCTCGTTCTTATTTTTCCACTCTTTCTGGAGTTACTTCAGTTTACATATTCATATATTCCTCCCCTTCCCACGTTGAATCTTTCTCCATGGCTTTCCACCCTGTGTTTGCTTTTGGAGGCCACGCTAAGCTTCTCAAACACCATGTTTGATATTAGTCACTCAGCTAGCTGATCGCTAGCTTCCAAAAATGCCTCCAAATGCTCCTCATGTAAACCAAACCTGCTTGACATAAAGCAGCGCAAAGCATCATCCACATTGCCAGCCTCCCACTGTCTACACTAAACTAGCTCCGAGCACATGAGCATGTACTGCACATAAACATATAGATACACAGTAACACCTCAGAGAAGCTGTTCTCTGTGTTTGAGGACACATTCTACAAGAAAACACACACACACACACACGTACACACAAAATACTACACTGTTATTTGGCAGCAAGTTCTTCACCACAACAGACTTCCTCCTCCACTACACCCTGTTTTGGAAACACTTTTTATAGGGGTAATAATGGGTGCTTTTGTGTACCAAACAGGTGTCAAAATTCGTTTTTGACATTTCCGACCTCACCTTGTCCCTTGACTTCAAACTCTGAGCTGAGGGATTTGTTTGCTCAAAATAGCTTTTTTCAGTGGATAGATAGAAACAAAATTTCCATGACTTTACCAAAACTTTCTGGGTATTTTTATTTTATCAAAAACCTATCCAGGCCTGGAAATTGCTATTTTAAAATTTCATGACTTTTTCAGGTATTTTATTACTGTGCAAACCCTGTTATTTATTTCACAGTTTAATTCCTTTAATTGGAATGTTTGGTTTTCAATACTTTTTTTCATAATTAGAAGTGGTGCACCTGTGTTTTCCCTGGCCAAGATAGCAATATGCCAAAAATTTACCCGAACACACCTCACTTCCAGAGCACCACGCCCATTGGCATAGATATATACCGCAGGTTAAAATATTTAATTGCTATATGGGACATAATATGCAAAGCTGTTTGTTGCAAAAAGTAAAAATAATCATTTACACCGAACAATGTCTTATTTTTTCCTGTAATGTTTCCTGTTTTTATATTTAGTAGTGCTAATATTTTTGTTCAGTATTGGTTTCTGCCCAAAATGTTCATTTTCATGCATTACTAGTTTAAACTACTCAACCCAACAATGACATGATGCATGGAAAGGAGTTCCAGTTTCGGTTGGATTTATGCATACATCAGCTTATTCTTTCATTTTTTGCTGTTGGATCACAGCCTCCACTTATTAATTTGTATAAAAATGGTCCAAAAACACTGGATTTTATATAGTTTACAGTAAAATTGTTAACAGTCCACAGGCAAATAATCATTCTTAACAATTGAAAAAAATTATAAAGGTTCAATAAAGTCTAAGGATTTGTAAAGGAGTTCACAACCCCTTTGAACACAGCAGCATTATTGGGCTGAATTCTCCTCTATTAGACTTGGACTGACTGGATGTTTTCTCCAACAGCTTGGCTCCATCCCCGGTTCGCTGGACAACATCTACCTCTTTCAGTTCCAGCGGGCTATCACGATGACTGAGTCAAAGAGCAGCCAAGGAGCAGGAGTGCACTTTTCACTGTTCCCCCCCACCACTGCACTCTTGGCTCAATACACACCTACTTTACGCAGCTCAAAGGAAGAGTCGAACTGGTGGCCTGCAGCCAGCAAAAGCACTGCGTAGTTGATGCCAGAGTGAAGAGTGGGCTCCGATTCAAAACCTCTTCTGAACCTGTAGGGGGTGGAGAAAGAGGGGGAGAAGAGAAAGCGAGCGAGCGAGCGAGTGAGCGAGAGAAGAAAGACAGAAATAACATTCTATGTTAATATAGTTACACGCAAGCACAAATCAATGTGAAGTAATTATTAAAGCATATTGATATCCAACTCATATACTTATGCTTTTAAAAATACTTGTAGTATAGTGTATAAATAATGTATACTGTCAAAAAAAGTTTTTTAAGGTGAATTTTAACTGAGTAACTCATCCATCAGAAATGTTTTAATTCCAGATTATTTAGTCAGATTTCTATAGTGCTTTTTTCCCATTGGAACGCATAGTGTTTTAACACCCTTTACATGACCTGATGATACAAATACACTAGTATCACCCAACTAACCACATAGCGACTACCTGACACATCTGAGACACTGTCTAACACAGCACATAGCAACAACCTAGCATCCACTAAACAACACTATAGAACCTTGTAGCAAATAGCAACACTGTAGCACCCATCTAGCAAAAAATTCTAGCAAAAGCAACAGCATAGCAAACACATGTGGTACCACAGCAATCACCTTGTAGAAATTGCCTTGGACAACAGAGAAACCAGTTAGCAATATCATACACTGCCTGGCCAAAAAAAAGTTGTTACCTGGATTTAAGTAAATAAATTATGTGGTGTTGATGCTGCAGTTGGTCAGGTTTAGGTTAAGCAACAGTATGTGCTGAAAGAATGAGGTCAGCTGACTACCTGAATATAGAGCAGATTATTCCATCAATGGATTTTTTCTTCCCTGTTGACACATGAATATTCCAAGATGAGTCCAGATTTTAACCTCATTGACAATCTTTGGGATGTTCTGAAGGAGGCTTTGTGCAGTGGTCAGACTCTACCACCATTAATGCTGCAAGATCTTGGTGAAAAATTAATGCAACACTGGATTGAAATAAATCTTGTGACATTGCAGAAGCTTATTGAAACAATGTCCCAGTGAATGTGTGCCGAAATCAAAGCTAAGTCAGTCCAACCAAATATTACAGTGTGTGTGACCTTTTTTTTTTTTGGCCAGGCAGCAAAGAAACCAGCTAGAATACCAAGGCAACTACATAGCTTTTGTTTGCAAGAAATGTGCATTCTTTTCTTTTTTTTAAGAAATGCAAATTTTATTTGTTTATATATATTTTATATGATTGTGTAGGTGTATTATAAATATATATATATATATATACATTTTTAAGTAACACTTTATCATAACTTTCATTCAATATATGTTTAACTAATGACAAGTAAATGTGAACAAAGCATAAGTCCAACAGAATTTGAATTTCAACAAACCTTTCCACATGGCACTTAGTTATCGGCATGGATAATTACATTTAGAAATGCTAACAAAACATTAGCTCATCAGAATTTGAACATTCATATATTACTAGTAGTAGGAATTTATAACCTGGCAAATGTAGTTCATGTTGCCAATGTGTTCATTAGTATTAACAAATATGTTAGTAACTTTTATTTACTTAAAATGGAACAGCAAAATGCTGCCAGTACCAGTAACTGACCTGAATACACAATTAAATATTTTATGACATTATACCTCACATTCAGATGCACTAAACGCACAATCCTGACACTAGACATTACAGAATCTGTCAAAATGATTAGCAATAATTGACATGATTTGACATAACAACTAACTTCAGCATGTGACACCTAATATAACATTTTACATTCATTTATACCTTTTTGTTTAGGTACAATGTTCTATGAAAAAGCTTTTCATCTATGCAAAGAAGCATACAAGCATTTAAATGTTTCTACAATTTGTTATACTTCTAAACAAAACCACTGTCCCTAATAGAAGTCCTTTTTTAAGGATTCATGATCGTGACGTAAATGTAAGTTGACTGCTCTCAAGGCGTCACTCAATATGCTCTATACAGGCTATTATTATGATTCCACCACACCTTCTGTGGGCGCTAAAGGGATGTTGTAAATGAAAACTGTTGGTGTGTGCAAACACAAGGTGTGTGTGTGCGTTTATGTGTGGACTCACCACTGTATGCTGCTGTCTCTACTCTCAGTGTCAGTGAAATGTGAGTCCAGGAACATGTCCTTATAGATGCGCCCCACCAGACAGTAAATATCAGAGGCTACCTGCTCCTCACTCTCCACCAGTGGCAGCATTATATCCAGAGCCTTCGGTCTGTCTCCAGGCTGATTTCTCCTAAAAAAAAAAAAAAAGAGATAAAAATATTTAACATTTTGTGTGTGTGTGTGTGTGTGAGTGAGAGAGAATGTTTCAGACACACACTCCCATTTTCTATGATATGCTCTTCTGTTTCACAGTGTCAAATTCAAATCAAACCAACTAGACACTTCCCAAACATTTTTGTGCCCTAAAATGAAGGGAATTGTGCAAATTATCAATTATTCATTTAATCATGTCTGACTGGTTGGATCTGAACACATTATGGAGCGCATTATGTATGTTTATACTATACAGTTCTGGAAAAAAATAATAGACCACTTAAAAATGATGCGTTTCTTTGATTTTACCAAATTGAAAACCTCTGGAATATAATCAAGAGGAAAATGGATGATCACAAGCCATCAAACTAAGCAGAACTGCTTGAATTTTTGCACCAGGAGTGGCATTAGGTTATCCAAAAGCAGTGTGTAAGACTGGTGGAGGAGAACATGCCAGGATGCATGAAACTGTGATTAAAAACCAGGGTTATTCCAACAAATATTGATTTCTGAAACTTTATGAATATGAACTTGTTTTGTCTTTGCATTATTTGAGGTCTGAAAGCTCTGCATCTTTTTTGTTATTTCAGACATTTCTCATTTTCTGCAAATAAATGCTCTAAATGAAAATATTTTTATTTGGAATTTAGGAGAAATATTGTCTGTATTTAAGTGGTCTCTTAATTTTTTTTCCAGATCTGTATTACACTGTCACACCAAACCCGTGTTTACATTTTGCCAAAATGTCATAATGAATGGACTAATAAAAATGCTTTTTCAGTAGGAGTACTAGCAGTATGTTCATTGTTAATTGCATTGGCAGCAGCTGACATTTATTATTCATTCCAGTTAAATTATTTGAAATGGATTTAGATAGAAAAAGCACAGAAAAAAGAAAGTATGAAAATCAAAAACTGCACAGTGCTACAGTTTTTCACCCTCATTGACCCACACTGACCACAGTTTAGGGTTCATACTAAGGTAAAGTGTGAGGGAGGCCTGAGAACAGGGCTGATAACACTCACAACACAACACAACACAATGCTGAATAATGTGGTTTACAGCCACTGATCAGGCAGAGCCAGGGTGATGTCATCTATCACATATTCCAAAACTGCTGATCCAATACAAGCCAAAAGAATGACCACAATGTCCAGAGAGAGAGTCAGAGAGAGAGATAGAGAGAGAGAGAGAGAGAGAGAGAGAGAGAGAGTAAGAGAGAAAGAGAGAGAGAGTCAGAGAGAGGAAGGAGCAGGCTGGTGGATTAGAGTGTTGTTTGCTCTTGTGAGATTAACCCAATTACTTCATAAATTCTCTCTCTGTGCACAACAACTTGTGGGACTCAATCCAGTGCTTAGTCAACGTGACTACTAGTCTGCAGCCCATTTCTTATATGCTTTCACTGAAAAAAATCCTATTGATTTATCAGTATTGTTTAAAGTCCCAACAATGCATTGCCTAAAATGCAGTGATAGTTAATGAGCATTTTATGCATGAGCTCTTTTGTTGCTTAGAAGTTGTGTGGCCTTGTGATCACATATTTTTCTAATTTGTTTATTTGCTAAACTATTTGGGGGGGGAATTGGCATTTGTGCAACAGCCCGTTTTTCAAAAGAGACCACAATTTGACTTCCATCATGTTACACAAGAAAAAGAATGTAGTACCGTGCAGTCCCACACAGATCCACAAAAATTCTAAACCATTGTCTTTAATGGGAATGCAGACACCCCATGGGAAAATGCACTATTCATTGCTGCTTATTGCTTATTGTGTTTAATGATTATATTAAACCAAACCAATGATTTGGTTAACCAAACCGTTAAACCAAATATTACATACCACACAAACCATTTACGTACTTGAATTGCAAGAACTATGAGATTTCATGTAAGAAACATTTCACCTGGAGTAGGCTGGCTCTGTAATATTGGAGTCAGATTCTACTTGCCGGCAACTCCCCTGTACTTATAAGATAATGAATAATCTATTCTACATTAAAAATCTTCAGTATAAACACATCAGCAATTCATTTCGAGAGCTCTAACTGTTGCAGCATAGAGTCTCCAGTGTGTGACAGCCATTAGAACACTATGCTCCATCAATTTCTAAAACACTAAATACTGTTACAGTTGAGTCTTTGTTATTTTCAATTTTCTATTATCTTTATTAGTTTGCTGATGGTTGGTTTTTCACAATGGCCCTCTGCTGAGTAGTCTGTTAAAGATGTCCTTCAGTGTTAACATCATTGATATTACAGGTACCGCGAGTATCAGCACTATCAGTGTGATTTGCTTGTGAACAATGCTTTAGATTAGTAACTGGAAAATGGAAAAGAGTCATACATTAACTGTTGTTAATCAAGAGGACTACATATTGGAACTATGGATGTTTGGTTTGATTGCTAAGTAGAAAAATTAGCAGCAGAACAGTGTTACTGTTGTGACATGACTGGTACACTATCTGGACACCTCGAACTCCAAGGTTTCCTCCCAAATCAAATGTTATTAAACCCCGAACTACTCTGTAAATCCTTTCCACCAAGTTGTGGAACACTGTTGTTTTGAACTCATTCAGTAAAGGTAAGTCATTGATAGTGAATGACAACCCGTTTCAAAGGTACTGGATGGCACGCCATCACTGGGGACAACTTACTTCCACACAAAAGTTTGTAGAAAACTCAATTTCCAATTTCTCAGTGTTTCTTACAATGTTTCTCCTAAAATTACAGCTATTAAAAAGCGTGTCCTCCCTCCTTTGTTGCTGTAATGACCACTAGTCCTCTGCAAAAGACATTTTTTACTAGATTGTGGAGCACTGTTGGGAGGATTTGCTTGCATTTAGACCCAAAGCATTACTAAAATCACATATTGATGGCGGATGGTACTGGATGGAACTCCATCATTGCAGAAAGCCAAATTCCACTGTTCAACAGTCCAAAGCTGTGGGCTTTAAACCCCTCTTGTAGAATCATTGGCATCAGGCACACTGACCTTAAGTGCTCCTATAGAGAATCCCATTCTACTGGAAAGGCTTTTCTCTGGGTAAATGAGATTGGGTTCCATTACAGACACACTTCAAACACGGCAGTCTTAGTGTCACAGCTCTCTACAATAAAGACGAATCTGATCTCCTCATTTCCCTGACCCACATCAGACAAGCATTCTGCTGGTTCAACTGCCACTGCGGAACCGCATCACCATGAGTTTGCGCTTTTTTACATCGCTTCCCTCACACTGATGAGTCACTCCTCACTCCTGGCTCAGAGGCAGAACATGATGAAGCATCCCCGGGGCGACAATTACCAGAGAATTTAACGTTCCCATGAGAGCTCTACCGAATCCCCCGGCCATGGAGCGGACGTCTGATCTCATACAACAAACCAGCAAAATTAAACCTCTCTTTGCTAAATAGGACACACAAGACTGTTGATTGTTGCTCTTTGAAGGAGGCGGAAACTGCTTTAATAATTCTGATAAAGCACACTGGAGGCGTCTGAGAAAAATGAATGGAGGCTGCGAAAGGCATTTCCTGGGGTATTACTGCAGTAGACACATCTCTGGAATCAATATTGTAGAAAATAAAACACATTCTTAACACATGCAAATTAAAAAGAATGCCAGTAAATACTTGGAAAATGTTCATTTGCATATTCACACAGTGTGGATCTTGTCCAAGTCAAAGTTTTTGCACAGTGACTAGTGCAGACGCTTAGTCTCAACTGCACTGAGCACATAGCCAAACACACACACCCACACACACACACCCACACACACACGTCTCACCTGTTTAGAGCAAAAGCATAGTGGAACTTCACATGAGGATTTGCCACGGGGTCAAACGTTGGGAGCTTTTCAAGAGTTTCAACAAGCTTCACAATGGACTCATAATCCTGCAAAGAAACACAGAAACAAATAGACAAATATTAAAAACCTCAACAGAGAAATGACATTTTAGCCCAATAGCTTCGTATCATTGTATTCAGTGGTTTCCTGTAGCTGCCTATATCAGATTCAAAACCATGACACAGGCCTACACAAAGTATTAGCAGATATGACTCTTGTGAAAAGGAAGTATACTTAAGAGCATTAAAAGTATGCTCAAATTAAGTTAAGAATACTAAAAGTGCCTTTTTTAATTTAATATACTTTATGAAAATATACATTTAATATACTTTCTCTGTATTTCCATAAAATACATTTTTGAGCATTATGCTTTAAATTATACGTTGTGCACTTTAGTGTATTTTTTTCCCAGTAGGATTAAAGTGTACACAATATACACAAAGTAGTACATTTACAATATACTTTAAGTGTATTAAAAACGTGTGAACTGTTTTACACACTGAAAATAGGGTCCAGGGCAACAGATTTATTACAAGTTATCAAGCCGTTTTTTTAATTAAATGTATACTCTTTAAATTTCCCTACAGTAGCATCCCCATGAGCTACTAGTAGGTACTGAATATATTTGTAAACAGAATCAATTTCATTGGTTTCACTCAGTTCAGTCTGCTAAAAATCAGTGAGCTAACTTGTGAATGAAATTTGAAAATGGCTAAATGCAATGCATAAACTAAAAACTGACTTTTAAATAAAAGATTTTAAACTTGTTAGGGTTTTTTTAAGCCAACAATGAACTTATAGTATAATTTAAATTCTGATAGCCAGAGTCAAAACCTGATCTGTACGAGAGACTATTGAGCTTCACGTATGACCTGGCTTGACCACAGTCCCCTAAGAGCACAATGGAAAACAAGGTAATTTCTCAATCTGCGTTCTTGTCTGTGTGTTTATTCTTGTGGACTCGGGAAACGTCATCAGTCGCAGAACAAGTACTGCTTTATTTAAAAGATTCACAGTTAGCAAAGTTCACTACAAAGTTCACTACCCTGTGTTCTTGCTCCTCTCACATTATCGAGGATGCATGGAAGGTGACTTGTGTGGAGTTCTTATAGTTCAATATCCCAGAATGCACCTCGCAGCAGTATTGGTAGAGAAGAAAGTACATACCTGTAAGTTACATGTTTTTAAAAATGTACTGCTGTGAGATAAATTACAATTATTTTTAAGAAAGAATATAGTGATTTAGACTTCAGATGTGTGATTTATTTGTTAAAAAGGGGCTATGTGAAAATGGGCTTCTACGTGAGATGGTGGTCATTAAGTACGCAGTTGTTCCAATTACAGAATAAAAGTCCCGGTTCCTCACGTCCACATGAGTATGCACTCTGGAGTCAAACTTAGCAAGTCTGTACTGGCCAAGTACTTAAATTCAAGCTTGTGTACTCCATATTGAGAAACGGCCAATCATACACACTTTTCTGTTCTAGCACCAAGGCGTTGGAATGAACTTTCTCAACAACTGTGTTATTAAAAAGCTTGTAATTCATTTTTTTGTGGTCTTTTTAAATGTACTGTATCTGGCACTTAGTATTACTCTTTTGTTTCTAGAAATCCATTCTGACTTTTCTATTAAAAAGTATCTGAGCTTAAAGGTATCTCTGCGCTCTATCCTATTCACACTAGCTATGGATATCTGATTAGAGAAGAGCATCTGGCTTAGGCTGGTCCACCAATAACAGAAGTAAATGTTTCACTGAGTGCCTCCATACTTGTCCTTAAAGAGCCACTTTTTTTAAGAGGCTAAAGCTACCATTAAATGTAATTCATTATGTAACTCTGTGCAGTGCAGCACTTTAGTATCCCTTAGTATCATCAGTTAAACAGAATCCATGACTTTGTATCCTTTTACTTTTATCTTTCCCTCCAGAGCCCAGCATGCATTATGCAAATATGTCATTCAAACACTGGGAATAGCTGCAATACTGCTAGTGTAGCTGTTAGTGTAGAGGCTAGAGTCTCATTAAGATGTGATATTCGCAGCTTCCCCTAGCAGTAATATTAGCTATCTGGCATTATAGCCTTTACATAAGCCAGTTAGATATAAACAGTTTGCCCTAATTAAATAGGGCACTTTAGTGTTCACACCAAAGTGCTTGTGGTTTTCAAGATGTCTGCTCCCATCTTCATGAAAAATCATTAGAAGGGGTTTAATGTAGCACTTGTGTTTAGATTACACAAAAAAATCTCACTATAGAGACCAGCGTGACACCACTGTAGGAGGCAAGCAGACCTGTTTAGAACTCTCTAACTTGTAAACAGCCCTTAGAGGACAAAAAAAAAATAGAAAATGTATGCACACAAGTTTTAACTTCACCAACAAAACTTGTTCAGAAATCACTGCCACTGGACATATTTCCCTTTTGATACTTGAAAAAAAATGCAGCACAACTACTTATATTATGGCTCTGAAATATAATGAGTTTGGGTTACAATCACCCCCATCTTTAATAGGGCTGTGTTTTGGCTGTACAGTGTATTCACAATACATTTGTGATATGTATCCCAATACAGCGGTTACAATTAAATATATTGTAATACTGTAAGCAAGGGGATATATTGCAATCATATTTATTAAATATGAGTAAAAGAAAAGTTTACTTTTTATGCAATTATAACACTGGGATCTGATGACAAAAAACACTTCTAGGAATTGAAAAGACTGAGAAGAATGACAGACTGATCAACATACTGATACTAAGGTTAGCCAAAGCTTCCATTTCCAGTACCTAGGTGTACCTCATACACATCTCATACACACACACACACACACACACACACACACACACACACACACACAGAGACAGGACTTTGCACTGAGCACATATCACTTATAATTATTCATTACCTTCTGCTTGGTTGCACAGCTTAATGTGGCATATCCACTTTTGCACATGTAGCACTTTACTATTACCTCTAAACACTTTACTGTTAATTTTATACTCTATACTGTTACCAATATACTGCAATCTAGTGTTAAATTCATTCTTTTTAAACTGTGTAAATTTAGTATACTACTCCAATGCCTCCAATTTTCGTTATTACTTCTGTTTAAATGCTGTTCTAGTTCTGTTTGACATCTCTGGTTTATCTTTAATAATGTGGTAAATTGAAGTTAAAACAACTTTACACTTCACAACTTTATTTTACCATCTAAAACAGCATTTTTTCTGCATTGTAGATCAATAGTTAAATCATTCAAACTATGAAGGAAAACATGGAATTATTTAATAAACAAAAAATGTTAAACAAACCATAACATGTTTTATATTTAAGATTCTTCAAACCTTAGACGACAGTTTTGCACATCTTGGCTGTATTTTCTCAGTCAATTTTATGAGGTGGAGTCACCTGGAATGGCTTTCAGTTAACAGCTGTGCTGAACTTGTCAAGAGTCAATTATTGAACTTCTTGCCCTCTGAACATTTTGAAGAACTTTCAAAACATTATGATTAAACTGGCCCTCATCAGGATCACCCCAGGAAATGAAGACCAAGGGCCCTATCGTACCCTATTTTTAGGAATTAATCTACACTGATGGGTGTGGTGGTCTGAAAGTGAGGTGTGTTCAAGTAAGATTCTGGCAAATTCCTATTTTGATGGTGGAAAGCATGTGCGCCACTGACTGAATTTAACGTAGACAACAGCCAGAGTCCATTCCTATAGGTGCGTACACCCCTGCTCGTTAAACACACACACACCGATGCGCTGCAGAGCACAAACCCAACTTTTAACTCAACAATAAACAGAATAAAGAATAAAATAACATTGCTGTTCCCTTAAATGAGCTGCTGGGGTATCTTCACAGTGTGAATACGCAGGTCAGTATCCTCTGCTGAGATTCACAAAGTGGCGCTCTGTTAAGATACGAATGCGCCAAAGTCAGAGCGCATCTGCATCATAAAGGGAATTAAAAGTGACAGACTGATTGGTTTATTTCATATTAAACCTAAAACACACATGACTAATTAAGAGAAATAGTACATGCCTTTTGCACATTTTGAGCTGTGCAAGGCATATTTTTTGCGCATCCACGATTATAAAGGCACACCAACACACCCTAAATCCAGCTGTGCTATAAATCAGTGCGCTATAGATTGCTTAAATAGGGCCCCAAGAGTTCCCTCTCTTATCCCACAGGATAAGTTCATCAGGGTTGCCAGCCTCAGAAACTGCAAGTTAACAGCAACCCAGATAAGAATATTCTGGTTTGTTTAAGTTTACTACATGATTCCTTATATTTTCCTTCATAGTTTGGACTATTTAAGTGTTCATTTACAATGTAGGACAAAATCAAAACACTGGATGAGAAGGTGTGTGCAAACTTTTGCTACTGTATATTACTTTGATGCAAACTTATAATTATATATTTTTTGCTACCACTTTAAAATAAGACTACCTTTATAAAGGGTTTATAACTGGTTTACAATTAGTTTATTAATGGTTATTAATTATTAATGGTTATTAATGGTTATTAATAATCAGTTATAACACATACGTAGAAAGGGCTACAGTATAGATGGCTGTGGGTTCACTATTTGGCAAACAACAGGCCATTGTTGCCCTTTCTACATATGTGTTAATGATTTTAAGGTATTTACAACCTGATTAATAACCATTAATAAACTAATTGTAAACCATTTATAAACCCTTTATAAAGGTAGTCTTATTTTAAAGTGGTACCTTTTTTTTAATGCAACAAATAAATTCTGACACTTCAACAATAAACTCTGTTAACGTGTTTATGATATTATGAAAAGAAATATTTATTTTAAGCTAATTCAAATATGAGTTGTGAGATAAATAATGTGATTCAGGGAATCCTAAAGCTTGGGTTTTTATATTCATATCTAAACATTTTTAAGATATCTTTATAGGTATCAGTAACAAAATAGAAGACGTTTCAACATGCCACCTCTTTCTTTGGTCATTAAACAATGTTCTAAAATACACAGAAGCCTGTCATTCACAGCACGTTGCATTAATAATGAAACCCTCCTGCATTATACTCTTAATCTGCTGCACAGCATGTGCACACTCATAATAAGGTAAATAATTTAGCCAACCCTTATCAGATGTCATTCTTGTAATTAATTAATGAAGGACAAGGCATTGGCTGAGTACATGGGGAAGTGTTGATGGAAGGGCAATCAAGGTGAGCATTTCTTGTTTCATTGCATTCCATGGACCTTACTTCAATGAACTTCACCTAATCTATTAAGCTTACTGATCTACTTGCAAGAGAAATTGTTCAGTGGTCATATTGGAAGCAGCAGTGATAACTGGGAAGGTGGAGGGGTAAGTGCTGTGTCCTGTCAGGGATTCTCTATCAGTCCCGGGATTTGAACACACAACTTTCATACTGTATTGCTGACTCACCTCTTTTACTACTATTAAGGCTATTGTTCTTCCCCTTTCACTCATATCTCTCATATCAGACTGGCATATATCTGCTTTCATTACATGATATATGCAACCTTATGCAAGAGGGTGGCCAACAATGTTAAACAGCAACCTCATGCTTTTTACTAGCACATCTCATTGACTTCTATGCCACTTGTCATTCCTGTCCTGTCCTGACTGGACATCTGCTTTCATTTCCTGTGATTTGAACCTGCAACCCTCTATTATCTTTACTGTCCTACACACAGCAAGATTTGTACACTTGAAACTGGACTTTTCTGCTTCCAGACTAACCTCCATTAGCCTAGAGTGCATTTGTGTGCAGCAAGCTGGAAACCCAAAGCATGGATAGACAGATAAACTATGAATAGGCTGCGTTTAGCCCTCTTAGGTTTCCCAAGGTGTACACTGCTCTTCTTTCAATTCCTTTAATTACCTCTTTGTGTTTTGTAGGTAGATGAAAAATATATATATTATTTGGTTTATTTTGGAGCTTATAGTGCTCTTTACACTCTCTTTTAAATTTGGTAAAATAATTTAACTGTTTAAAATATTCCTTTCCTGAGGAACCTTTAGAGGTTCTTTAAATTGACATTGGAGGATCCTCTTAAGGTTCTTAGAAACAAACAAAAGGAAAATAAATACAGGAAAAAGCAAAGCACAATATATTTTAAATATATAATAGATAAAATACAAAAGAGGCTGCCTTCAAAAACATCGCAATTATCATAATATGGAGTTTTTTTATTGTGGTATTTTTTTTTTTGCAATATTTTAAAATAAAAAAATATATATTGTGTTGGATATAAAAATGGCACACCCCTATTCAGAAGCACCCCAAGGGGTTCCTCCAGTTTCAAACTTTTGAAGTTCCACAAAATACGTTTAACAGTTCTACTGTTTTAAATTAAGTTTTTTTTTTAAGATCAATCACATCTCAGTTGAAAAAGGTGAATGACAATACCTGTATATCTCTGTAGGACAGGAGGAGATTGATCACAATGTCAGCTGACAGGCACTCCACATTGTCCAATCGCTGCTGGATCCTCCCCAACTCCGCCGCTAGCTCCGCCCCCGTGTACAGCTCCCGCGCTTTGCGGATCTCGTTGAGTATCGTCTCCCGGAAGTACTGGCTACACAGAGAAACCGCAAACACACCACGGTCAGCTAAACAGTCAACATCCTGGCATTCTCACTCCAGAGGACCTTAGGTGTATTTTAGGACATATCTAGACAGCTACATTCTGTTCCCTAACACCTAAGTGTGAACACTGGGGTTGTGTGAGGCTAGATTGATAGCTCTACAGTACTGGAAGCTGGAAATTAAACACACTGATTTTTATTTCAGGTAAAATCCCATCAAATATAAGTCATACTCTTTAAATGTTATGAAAGGTATATTTACATTTTTGATATCGGCCCACAATTACAAATATTGGTGTAACCCAATTAAATATTTCTACTAGTAGCAATATGGCATAAAAAAGCATGCATCTATTCTAAATCTAAACACACTGTCAATCACATTCTTTACAACGTCTCACAGTATACTGTTCATTCACAATCCTAACCCTAACCTTAAACCATGCTTAATATTTGCTTCCTGGTTGCTGGTAGGCTAGGAAACTGGGCGTGCAACCTATATTTCGTCTATGTTATCTAGTATGCTAGCACAGACTCAAATTTAGCAAGCTAGCCATATACTGAGCCACCTACTGCTTTGGTCCACGCTTCATTTTCCTTCAAACTGTCCACATACAGTCACTGTGCTGAAGACTCTCTCTCTCTCTCGTTCTCTCTTACACATAAACAATATGGAGCTACACAAGCATTTATTTTCTCCATTAAAACTCCCGGTATAACTCAGCACATTACAATATTTTAGTTTTAAAAGCGTAAATATACTGCAATATTAGAATACAGTACAAAAAAAAAAAACTCTAGTCTGACCACAATTTTAATATTGTGGTGATTAAAACAATACATTTTACGTGACTAAAAACACTAATTAATTATTTTACATTTAAATACCCAATATTAAAACTTTTCACTATGGATATTTATGTTTTATTTTTAATATATATTTATAAATTACTTATATATTGTTTCTATTTAATTTATGTAGTAAATGACTATTATATACACCTGCTAATATAAAAGTTACAAATTTAAAAAATATAAATTAAATTCATTTAATTATTCAATAATAATAATGACTTTTTAAAAATCCTAACAGACAACCTGGATATGTTATTTTATTTACTGCATTGCCAAAGTATCAGATTGGGACTTGGTACCTACAGATACTCAAAATCAAAATCACTCTGACTCAAGGGGGAAAAAATCCCTACCATGGACTCCACAAGACAACGCTACATTATAATAGAAAAAAAAAAACATATAAACAATAAAGTTAAAAAAATAGAAAAACAGAAAAAAAAATTTTGGAGCCAATATTCAGTTTAATATTTCTCTTTTGTATCACACAGATTTGTTCTATCCCATTATAGATGCACTGATTCAGCAATCTGGGCATTAAATGGTTACTACAGATAAATACTGTGCTTTTTTAAGGAGAGCTTTGAAAGGGTTAAGTGAATATAGACACACATAAATTCACTACTGTTTCTGAAAAAGCTGCATTTCCACTTAATAGATTTTCTTGACCTACTTAACATGTGGTACATTATTTTAAACTTATGCTTCTGCTCTACACATTAAAAGTACCTGACTTTTTAGTTTAATCAACTATATTCTTTGGGTTAATACTCTTTGTTCAGCCTGTAAGACAGCAGATCTGTATTCAGTATTCATCTGATGCCTCACGAAATGCCTGAGAAACTTGTTAACACAGTAGGAGACATGATGTTTCTCACATGCATTCACTCACTTACCTTCTAACACATATATTCACACACAAACCCAACAACCAGTATCATTTGAAATTCAAGCAGTAATTTGATTGAGCATTGATGTTTTCAAGTGATTTGCTTTGCTTCCCCCTCGAGAGCAGAACTGAAAGGCCTCACTGGTGTTGTTTTCACTGATCCAATTTTCAAATAATCACATTACGTCATTGAACTGTGGTTAATATAAACTGAATGAAGCTAGACTCTAGTTTCAGACTCTACGTCCTCTTGTTCAGGTCTAGAAACGGCTATTACTAATGAAAATGCTTGTATTATATTTTTTTGCAAAAAAAGCTCAAAACATGAAATAGACGTTTTGACTGCAGAACTAAATGAGCAAATATTTTACCCTCAGGTTTTATGAACTCAGAAAGCTTTGTGAATTTAAAATGTGCTTAGATATTATTTTTTATTTCACTAAAGTAAAGTAACAAGCAAAAGTAAAGATGGGTTTTATGCTCTAGAGAGTGGGTGAAGTAAGTTTATCACATGATAGATCAAAGCTTTATGGAGGGATAAAAATGATACAGATCTGTCATTTTCCATGTATTAAATGGAAATGTGATGATATGAGCAACACGTGTGATCACCACACATCTATATCTATAAAGAACCAAAACCAAAACCCAAAGATTTGATGGGTAAGATTAAGAACAGTGATTGAAACGCCTTTCGTCTTTATGAAGTTTAGTGGCTGCACTGAGATCAGCTTTTAACACTGACACACCGCTCTACTCATCTCGGTTATTGTCATGAAGACATAGAGGGAAGAGTGAAACGGGGTGAAAGGCAAAGAACAGGAAGTGTCTGGTTGGGTGCCAGGCGATAAGCCGAGCGCCAAATTTGTGCTTATCATACTCAAACTTTACCCTACTTGACCCTGGAGTAAGAACAGCACACACACACACACACACCCTCCTACCCACCAGTTTGATGTTTTTTTTTTTTTTTCTGTAATGTATGAACCTGGCAACATGAACGAAGAGAAAGCCACATGGGGGAAACATTATGTGTATATCATCCCATCTATTAAGCATGGTGGTGGCAGCACCATTATCTGGAGCTGTTTTGAAACTGGTACATAGCAGAAGGAGGATGTAATAATGAAGAAGGTGGACTACCTGAGAATTATTCTGAATGATCTCAAACCATCATCTAGATGGTTGAAACTTAAACACACATGGAAGGATTTTTTTTAATAGATAAAGAAGCCTAAAGCAACAGACAAAACAGTATGTTGTTGCAACTGCTTTCCCAAAGCCCTGACCTCTTGAAATTATTTGCACTGTGCTTAAAAGTCAGGTTTGTGCCAGAAAACCAACAAAATAATTTGAGCTTGGCCAATTCCGCCAAAAACACAAGCATACAAGTGGATAACAAAAGTGTCTGTTCATGTTGCAACTTAATAAGGGAATTTTAAACAAATAAAAAGTGTGCTGCATTTAGAACTTTGAGCCACATTAATTTTAGAACACATTTTCTGTAAAAACAATTGATATGAAAGGTTTGTGCAAGTGTCTCGTAACCTTTTAAACAGCAGTGCTACTGGAATTTTTTTAGGCCAACCATCCACAGCCAACATGTAATTTTTGTTTAAAAGCAATTTGTAAAGAATGTACGATTAGGTAGGCTAGCCCTAAAATTACTATAAATCCAGGACATTTTTGACATGAAAATACATGCCAAACTATGCCAAGCCTGCCAAGCCTGCACTGTGTCTTTATATATCCAAATGGGTTGCACCTGTCATATATTTCTATAACAGAGAAATAAAGAAAGAAAGTAAGAGCGTCTGAATTGTGAAGCACTGTGAGTTCTCTCAGCCTAACAGCCATGACTCACAGCTCTATCAGTGTGACAAAGAGGAACTCACACATTGTACACACACAAACACACACACACACAAACACACACAAACAGTACCACCCCCAAATCCCTCTAAGCCTCCGTTTCTCTGTACTTTCCCTGAGATGAGTAACGTGGTGTAATCATTAACACTCTTTAATCAGAGCATGCAATCATAAATCAAAAATCTAACACTGGGGCAATAAAGAGAGAGAGAGAGAGATATGGAGAGAGAAAGAGAGAGAGATGACAATGTGTGTGTTTGTATACACTGCATGTGTGTGTGTGTCCTCACCATGAGCTGGTCTGTGTTACAGTGAGAATCTGTATAAGCCGGTCCAGCAGGGGCATGCAGATGGGTCCAAGCAGAGCCTCGAAGCTGGGCTGCATCAGCTCACTGAGTCCTTTCATCAGACTGCTCTCACAGCAGTACACCTTATTCTGAGGGGTCACCATGTACGGGATGAACAGGTAGTTAGCTGCACATGTCTAGAAGAAAGGAGAGAATGAGAAAGAAAGGGAGTGAGTGTGTGTGAGAGACAGAGCAGTTCACAGAGTTCCTTCATCAGACTGCTCTCACAGCAGTACACCTTATTCTGAGGGGTCACCCATGTATGGGATAAACAGGCAGACACAGGGACACACAGAAAAAAGAGAGAGTGTGTGTAAGAGACAGAAACATTTGGGGATCTAAGGTCTGAAAATTCACTAATTTCTAAAATACTTTTGTCTAAGGTGGTTGAAAACTGGTTATTATAGTAAGACCCTATGCTGGTAAGCGAGTTGGTGGACCAGGGTGGTTATGCTGGTGGACCAGCTTCTTAATGCTTTTTGGCCATCATGTTCATGCTGGTAGACCAGCTTAGTCATGCTAGGTGATGATTACGCTGAGAGACCAGCTTGATAACACCGCTGGAACAAAGACGTCATTCTGGTTAACTAACTAAACCCCCTTAAACTTAAATTAACATATGTATAAGTTTTATTCTGGACAAACAGATTGGTGACCTAACTTTGTTAGATCACATCAATCAACTTAGTGATGTCGGTAATATGTTAGACACATAGAAAGGACATATACTGGTAATATGTTTGGCACTGTTGACACTTTATGGTACATCCTGTACATATACAGTATACAGTATACAGATATACAGTACGGTATATCCATGTATCCAAGTATCCAAGTATCCAAGTATCCATGTATCCATGTATCCATGTATCCATCCATCCAATGCTGGTGGGCCAAGACGCCGATGCTGGTTGAGCTGCTCTACCAGCTAAAACTTAAATTAAAACAAAACCTATGCTGATGAAGAGCTTTGTCATTTTAATCAACCAGTTTGGTCAAGCCTGGTCGTGCAGGTGGGCCAGAATGTATATGCTAACTAAGCATCAAACTTAAATGAAAACTTAATCTACACTGTTAAAGAGTTAAACATGTCAACCAAAATAACTGTTTTGACAATGCTAAGCTGGCAATCCTGTTTAAGCTTGTAAAAGGGTTAATATAGAATATCCATTCATTTGTTTGGTATTTACAGTTTGTAAAGCTAAACATCCTCAACTATGGAACTATGCTGGCTTAGTTCCAGTACCACTGACTGTAAAATCACAGGTACTGTGAAATGATTTGAATTTAATTCAATTAGGGAGGTACAATTAGTCACATTATACACAGTTAGTGCAAAAAGGATTAGCTCAAATGTAGTTTTTCTTCAAATAATCCAACTGAACTGCTTCACACACATTCTTGAGTTATGTCCACACAGCATTTGTGTGGTTCAGCTACAACCAAGTGGGAATATATTCAATTTCCCTTCAAATACACCCAGAAACAGGTTCTAAACATCAGTGCAAGACAAACGAACATCTGCCAGCATATGTCCAATGTTGCATAAAGCAGCCTCTCATGCTGAACCAACATGACTCAGCAACTCGCTCTAGAGGAACGAGACGTATTGAGTTCACAGCCTGATGAAATCCATATGCTTCGGTCTACTGAGACATGGAGTGAAAGTAGAGGCTGAAAAAGAGTGATGCACACAATAACTCAAGCATCATATTCCATAAAAACCTGTGATCCAGTGCCTGGGGCTGCAATACAGAGCACGCACTCTCTGCTCTGTTCTATATATACACCTGTCCTACGAGACCTACACTTGGCTGCATCACCTGATGCCATATCACAAGCTCATTCATATTTTAGGCTTTCAGGGACACACAGAGCGAAGCGGAGTGAGACAGAGAGACAGAGATAGAGTGCGTATAAGCATGTGCATTTGCAGGATGTCATTCAGTAACAGACTTGGAAAACAAGTAATATGAAAATTATTTATTTCCTGGGGAAACTCAATAGCAAATGTCATTATTGATCTATCAGCAGGACTGTAGATCACTGTAGAAGCATGCTTTGTTTTTGTTATTTGTTATTATCTGACTCTAAGCTCATTCCCAAAAGCAAAATCAAAATAGTACACTGCAGTGCACTGTAGGCCCTGTTTTGATTTTTGGGGGTTATTCTTTTTTTTGATGCACTGGAAAAAAGGAGAGGTGGAAAGTAATGAATACACACGTTACTGTAATTGAGTATATTTTATGAGTAATTTGTTATTTTTAAAGTAGTTTTTAAAATAGGTAATTTAAATTTTTCTCAAGTTCATTTTGTCACAAGCAATTTACTTCGCTACATTGGAAAACCCCACGTTAAAAATAAGTAACAAATAAAATGCTGGGAAAAATAACAATTGTCTAAATAAAAAAAATACTAATTTCATGGATGCGCCAGGGCACAGATTCACGCGTGGAATTACAAGGCAATAACATCCTCTTGCCATGCAAAATGTGCCCCGCTGGACAGAGCTGTCAGCTTTCAAAACATATACTGTCTGCAAGGTCCAAATTATGTGGAGTAATAGTTATTTAAAAATGATTTAATTTATGATTTGTTGCACTTTTTTACATCAAATAATGAAAAGTAACTATGTAACTTATACTCAAAGTACATTTTAAATTGTGTACTTGAGCAGAATTTTAGCAACGTAAAGGTACTTTTACTTAATTACAATTTTTCAGAACTTTTTCCACCTCTGGAAAAAAGGGACAAAAATCATTTTGATTAGCTTTTTTAAGTTTATCATAATTTAGCATTGTTTTTTTAGTTTTAGGCATTTTTATTTTTCTAAAAGGCCACCATAAAAAGAAAAAAGTACGCATTTAATTTTGGGGCAAAAAAACTGTGTTGCAAATAGGTGTGTAAAACTGCATCTGAGCCTTTTGCGTGGAACTTAAGTGGAGTCTATTGCAGGTTGGCTATGTTAATCCTCGCTACCCTACTGCACCTCAAACTTCCACAGCTAATGCTGACGGCTGTAACAAAGCCATTGAACAGGAAACTGTATCAAAAGAACAAAGAAGGGAAAATGGCTCAGTGCTTGGCAGGATGAGGCTTTGTCACTGACAGAGACATCATGCAGAGAAAAGCAGGAGAAAAAAGGTCTGGAGAAGGAAGAGGACACAAAGACAGAAAAAGAAGACATAAAAAGGCAGACAGAGTAAAAGGGTAAAGAGAGGGAGGAACGAAGAGATGGAGGGAGATGAAAGCAGTCAGAAAGAGGGAGGTTGAGACAGTGGGGGGTAAAACACTTGCTCTTAAGAGAGAGTGGACAGCGTGTTTCCTGCTACCTGCAGCTTAAAGCCATCTGATCCCTTAAAGCCACTTACAGCCTCACTAAGCCTTACTGAACAATCCCCTAACCCTGCTTTGAGAGAGTGAGAGATCTACAGAGAGAGAAAAAGAGAGAAAGAGAGAGAGAATATACAGGACCAAACACTGCAATAAATCTTTAGCCTGTGGGACTGGCACGTGCAATGGCTGAGCTGACTTAAGACTCGACCAAGACTCAAGATTAGGGCTGCACGATATTGGAGAAATTTTACATTGCAAATGTTCTTTTTCGATGATATACAGGGGTTGGACAATGAAACTGAAACACCTGTCATTTTACTTTGGGAGGTTTCATGGCTAAATTGGACCAGCCTGGTGGCTAGTCTTCATTAACTGCACATTGCACCAGTAAGAGCAGAGTGTGAAGCTCCAATTAGCAGGTTAAGAGCACAGTTCTGCTTAAAATATTGCAATGCACACAACATTATGGGTGACATACCAGAGCTCAAAAGAGGACAAATTGTTGGTGCACGTCTTGCTGGCGCATCTGTGACCAAGACAGCAAGTCTTTGTGATGTATCAAGAGCCACGGTATCCAGGGTAATGTCAGCATACCACCAAGAAGGACAAACCACATCCAACAGGACTAACTGTGGACGCAAGAGGAAGCTGTCTGAAAGGGATGTTCAGGTGCTAACCCGGATTGTACCCAAAAAACATAAAACCACGGCTGCCCAAATCATGGCAATGTGCACCTCAACTCTCCTGTTTCCACCAGAACTGTCCATCGGGACAATAAATTATTGTGGTCTAAAACCAGGTGTTTCACTTTCATTGTCCAACTCCTGTATATCGCCTGTATCCTGCCCCACCTCATGTTTGCGCTCCCCCTTCCCCTTACACTTCTCAGGCAGCAGCTGCCTGTCACTTATACAGACACACAGACAACTCTGTGTATCTACTTCTTGTGTTAACAAACAAACCATTGCAACATGACGTGTTTGATTTACTTGCCTTAAGTGACATCACATGTCCTGCGATGTGACTATTGCGCATGTGCACATCGCAATGATGATGTTTAAATGATATATTGTGCAGCCCTACTAGATTTAACTCAACCTTACCCAAAGACTCAAAACTTTACTCAAACCTGCACCCAGATACTCCAGACTCATACTCTCACCCCAGAGATGGGAGTTTCGGACTGGCACTCCAGAGATTCATAACTTGACTTAAGCTACTCGTAACTTGGGCTCACTCCTCAGAGACTTGACTCAATTCTGCACACAGACTCTCAAGATTTGACTCAAACTTGCACTCATAGATTCTCTGAGTCTTGGACTGGAGCCCCATTAGTTTTAAAACTTAAAACTCAGGCTGGTACTCCAGACACACAAGACCATGCTCAAGATCACACTCGCACCACAGAGACTTGAGATTAGGACTAGCACCCAGAACCTTGAGACTCCCACTCCCACCTAAACCTCAAGGATTGTTTTCCAGACACTTGAGACTCAGACAGTCAAGAGTTGATTAGGCACCCCAAAGACCTGAGACCCCAGAGACTCAAGATTCAGACTCACACCCTAATGACTTAAGATTCATCCTCTGACACATGCATACCACAGTTTTAAGACTCAACTCACACTCACATCCAAAAACTCAGGAGTCAGATTTGTATAAGAGACTGTTTGGGACTTTTTGACATCTCAGAAACTCAAGACTGGACTGAGACTCATTCTCACCGATAAGAACTGACTGAAACCCACATCTGATAATTTTCATGATTTTCCTTTTTAAATCATAGGTTGTTTGGATCATTAATGTTAGTTAAATATATCATATAGCAGATGAACACTGTAATATTTGAGAAGTGAAATGAAGTTTATAGGATTTACAGAACGTGTGCAATTATTCTTTAAACAAAAATTTTGGGCACTCGGACAGAAAAATGCCATTAATATTTAGTAGATCCTCCTTTTGCAGTAATAACAGCCTCTAAACTCTTCCTATAGCTTCCAATCAGAGTCTGACTTCTGGTTAAAGGTATTTTGGATCATTCTTTTTTATAAAACATCTCCAGTTCAGTCAGGTTTGATGGTTTCTGATCATTAACAGCCCGCTTTAAATCACACCACAGATTGTAATAATATTAAGGTCTGAGGACTGAAATGATCATTCCAGAATGTTGTACTTGTTCCTCTGCATGAGTGCTTTAGTAGATTTTGAGCAGAGTTTAGGGTCGTTGTCTTGTTGAAGTATCCAGCCCTATCGCAACTTCAACTTTCTCACTGATTCTTCAACATTGTTCTCAAGAATCTGTTGATATTGACTGGAATCCATAAGACCCTCAACTTTAACAACTATGACTGTTCTCTCCATCCTTCTCCTCTGATTATCTGAGCTTTTTCTTGTTCTGTCACTTCAGGTCTTAACTAAAACTGTGCCTGTGGTTCTTCCATTTCCTCACTCTGTTCCTCACAGTGGAAACTGACAGCTGAAATCTCTGAGAGAGCTTTTTATATCCTTCCTCTAAACCATGATGTTGAAGAATCTTTGTTTTCAGGTCATTTGAGAGTTGTGTTTTGAGGCTTCCATGTTGCCGCTCTTCAGAGAAAATGCAAAGAGGAGAAAAACTTGCAATAGGCTCCTTAGCCCTTTGTCATAATTGAATTCTCCTGTGTATGTAGGTCAAGGGTCAGTGAGTTTACCAAACTAATTTAGTTTTTCAATAATAAGTGCTAATGTTTTGTTTAAATAATTAATGCACACTTTCTGTAAAGCCTGTAAGCTTTATTTTACTTCTTAAATATCACTCTGTTCATCTGCTATATGATATATTTAACTTAAATTGCTGATCCGAACAACCAATAATTTATGAAGGAAAGTGATAAAATTTGATCAGGGATGCCCAAACCTTTTTCATACCACTGTATACCCAAAAACTCAACTCGGCTTAAGATCAGTGCTTACTCAAGACTCACTTCGAGTTACTAGCAAAGAGCTGCTTTATGCTAAAAAAGAGCTTCAAAATAAGGCATGACGTTGTGTATAAGTGTGGGTATATCAGGTGTGTGTATGTAAGTGAACACAATACTTACAGTGTTTTTCTGGCACACAATCTCCTGCAACAAAACAAATCAGGCTTGTATTAATTTCAACGGCATTTTAAAGCAAATAAAACAAAGAAGCCTTTTACTTGAGCTGAGCTAAACAAAACATGTTCAAATTTAAAGAAAACTCTATTCAATTCCCAGTGCCTGCTCATTTTTAGTAAAACACGAACACACCAAAATTCTGGCCTCCATTAAATGAACTCAAAAGTGGGGAGGTAACGATGGTTGTGGGATTTCACCCTTCTCGACACTTTTCTCACCGTGCACCACAGCCGAAGGTGTCGGAGCTAAAATGACTCATTCTGTGGCGTTAATGCAGCAGTGCAGCACCATTAAAACACTCCAGCTTTATATAGAACTCAATAACGAAGCCCAGAGCTGCACAACAGTACAAGCAGCAGCACTGAACACAGGTGCACTCTAAGCAAAAGCCTTTTCACAGCATGGCGCTCGTCTTATAGCATAAATATGTAAAAAAAATTCAGTCTGTAATACTGAAAATCTACCCTTACAAGCTCACTGGCAACACCATAAGCACATTGTAATTTTATATTCATTACTTTCTTTATTTATAGCTTATGAATACAAGAAGACACATGCCAATCTAAACCATCAATCAATAGCACACTGATGTGTGTTTTCTTTATAAAAAAACTCTAAATTTTAGTTTAATGTTGGAATTTACATTAAATGAAAATAAAATTAATTAATTAATTAGATAACCATGACCTTTCACTAAAACCACACCCCAAAATAATGACTTTTCTGCATTAAGAGGAGTTCACTGGTTCAGAAAGGTGTGTGTGAATTTGAAAAACGCTCAATGCTACACTTTCAATCCATATCTCCATCGCTAGTCTGTTTTATAAAGCTTTTAATTTGTTAATTTGCAGGATTTATCCTCCATCTTTGGGATTTGTTTAATGGTTCTTCATGGTTTCTTTACTACAGGCAATGTTACACTGCCTGGCCAAAAAAAAGTCTCCACCTGGAGTTAACTAAGTAAATGAAGTGGGGTTTTAAAACAGTTCCAAAAAGTTAGATACAATTTTTGAAAATATACCACAACAACTTGTGCTTAACGGCAAATCCAATAAAAACATTTTACGTCCCAGGCCATCTTTTTAGCATTTTCCCAGGTTACCATGGTTAATGATACCAGTTTAAAAAAATATATATATATTTGTGCTGTGTTTTTATGCATCCGAACACCATATACTGTGTGTATAACTGATTTAATGAGAGACTAATAGATAGAAGTGCTTGTAAACTGTACAAAACTACAGCTTTTAAATATCCTTCTTGGAATTCTTTTTTTTTTTTTCATTTTAAATTGTAGCATAACAATAGGTACTAAAAAATAGAGCATGGAAAAGGATTCAAAGAACATCTGTAAAGTGGAGGTGCTTCTCTATCACGGAAGGAGGTCCAAAATCCAAATGTGATTTCATCAGTGTTTGCGTTTCAGTAAAAGGTGTTGACATTAAACTTTAACTAACACAAGACTGCAGTGCTTCCCCCTGAATAGTTCATCATTATTAGAGAAAGAAAAGTGCTGTAGCTTCAACAAAAGTTCAGGTCACATTTATTATCAGGCTCTACTACAATTTTCAGGCCACTTAATAATATAAGCACATCTTCCCAAATATAAACATAAATTTTTAAACAGTAGCACGAGAATATATTTTTAAAAGTGTTGTGCTTGTATTAAACTATATCTTTAAACCAATTTATCAAATAAATCTTCTACCTGTAGAGACTGCAGCGAGTCAGAGTTGGAGTCGCAGTACAGGATGATGTTGTTGGCCATGCTGAAACTCTCCCTCACGCCCAAGTGATAGAACAAGGACGGCTGCCTGAAGGCATCAGTCATCTCTACCACAGCAATGTCTGCACACAGAGAGAAAGAGAATGAGGAGATAAGGTAAAACCATAATTTAACTTAAAACAAAGACAACCTTTAGTCACATGGTCACAGCAGGTAAGTAACATACATGTATGCAACACACGTATAATTAGACCAGATGTTCCTCAAACTAATTAAACACCCTTTAAAGCTTTATACTTATTAGGAACTGGAAATGTGATGCACTGAATGAATCTGATTTAAATGTATGCATAATTAAACACTGGTGAAACTGGTGAATCTATGCTTCTGACAAATCCAGTTTAATACCAACTTTTTCCAGTAGCTAGTTTCAGATGGTCTAAGCCAGGGGTCTCAAAGTAGCGGCCCGCGGGCCACATGCGGCCCGCGACGCGGTTTCATACGGCCCCTCACGGGTTAACAAAATAAACATACATCTGGCCCGCAATTCAATTTAATTATTTATGCTTTATTATGTTCGTTTTCATATTTTATCTTAACTTGTATTTTGGTGTGTGTGTGTGGCTTTTGTTTTTTTTTTTTGCTTACGCTGCGTTGCCTGCTTTAGTAGTCTTCAGTAGCCTTCAACAGTCTAACCTTGCAGCCGTGGTGTGTCCACTAAACTCCGTAGTTATAAACATCCTGAGGTTAGCAGCGCGCTAACTGACCTGTTTATAATGTAATCCGAGCAGTGCCTCCGTGACGCTGCTCTAAACTGCTGCTGTTAGCTGCTTGGGCTGAAAGATGAACTGTAGAGAGCTGTATTATCCGGTTAGTGGGGTTATTTTATTTCATACACAGAAGAACTTACAATTTTTTAAAAACGCTCCAGATTGGCTCAGCTGAGCCCTGTAGCCCGTGGCTGGGCTGCAGCTCTGACTAAGCAAAGACTGCGGGCTTGTGGTGCTGCAGCTGCAGCTCCGACTAGTGGTTGGATGAGGAACTGCTAAATCTGAGGAAATGCTAAATCTGTCACAGCTCACAATTTTTGATTTTATATTTATTAAGCCTTATTTCAGTATCAAACGTTTTGATCAAAGTTAATATAACTTATAAATTAAAAGGATTTATGTTAATAGAGCAACAAGCAACCATTTTTCCATGCAACTGTAATATTTGATTGAATAAATAGTATATTGAGAGTTATTTAACATTAAGGAGTAATTACATTCATTTTGTATTACATCTGGTTACATTTTCTTATATTTATAAGTTACATCTGGCCCTCAGAGGACAGCCAATATGCCAATGTGGCCCTCGGCAAAAATGAGTTTGAGACCCCTGGTCTAAGCTATCCTCTATTTTTCAGATGTTTACAAAGTTGGTCATCCAGGTGAAAACAAACATAACTCGGTACCACTTTAAAATAAGACTACCTTTATAAAGGGTTTATAAATGGTTTACAATTAGTTTATTAATGGTTACTAATTAGGTTGTAAATGCCTTAAAAACCATTAATAATCAGTTATAACACATACATAGAAAGGGCAACAATATTGATGGCTGTGGGTTCACTATTTGGCAAACAGCAGGTCATTGTTGCTCTTTCTACGTATGTGTTATAACTGATTATTAATGATTTTTAAGGCATTTACAACCTAATTAGTAACATTAATAAACTAATTGTAAACCATTTATAAACCCTTTATAAAGGTAGTCTTATTTTAAAGTGGTACACTATAAGGTTAAGCTACCTGTTTAACCATCTTTTAAGTGCACTGTGTATATCGTTTTGGATTTTTGGTCCTGCTAGTAGTGCTGGTTATCTTTGGTTGACCTAAATGGTCATGCATGATAATGGCTGAAATACTTCATGGTTTAAAGCTCAGAGTGTAAACTGCCCAAGCTAAGATGCAGCACCCACACTGTGGAGTTAGCTTTAACACAGTGTAACAATGAAGCATCTCTAATGAAACAATCAGAGGAGTCTAGATTCTCCTAAATACATTTAAAAGAGTTACTTATTTTATAGTTAGGCCTGATTTTTTGATTTATTGTCATTTTAACACCATTAAATGCCACTGACTCAATGATAATAGAATAGCACAACAAAGCAATTATACACATTTAAAGACAACACTGCAGTTCATACTGTGTGAATGGAATCACAGTTATTAAAGTATTGGTCATTGCATGACTAGCTAAAATACTATTTTCCCTATTCTATATGTGAACAAACACACAAACACAATAGATCACCAATAGATCAACAAATATCACCATAATTAAATATATTTTGTGCTCATGTCCTTTTATTGTACATTAAGTCAATGATGTAATTTCGTGACAGGCTTTTTTAAAATGTGATTTAATCAGTGTTAGTGCTCCAGTAAACGGTTTTGGAGCTAAACTTTAACTCGCACAAGACTGCAGTGCTTCAACCTGAATAGTTCACCATTATGCATCATTATTAAAGAAAGAAAAATGCTGTGCCCTCCACAAAAGTTCAGGTCATATTTATCAGCAGGTTTTACTACAATTTACTGGCCACTTAATAATATAAGCATAGATTCGCAAATGTAAACATTATCCAGACACCCATTTTTTAAACAGTAGTATAAGAATATTTCAAAAAGGTTAGTGGTTGTTAATACCGGTCAATAGTAATATTGACAGGAAATATGCACAGCTATTATGCACATTAAACATTTCAGAAACGCCATATTTTTTTTAATAAAAGAAACTAACAATATTATATTGTTGACTTTATTGTCAAAAATAATTATGTTGGACAACCTCTCTCCAATATGATGTTTTGGGTTAAGGTTGAAAAGCTTATTTGGTTTAAACTGTATTAAAGATTATTATGCCGGCATTAATTTAAACATTTTGTCAAAGTGGTCATTACAATGAACTCTCAGAAGTGTTTATGAAATGTTTGTGCTGGAAACAAAGTTTTCATTGGTAGTGTACATGTGCAGAGTTATGAATTCATTAATATTGATCTATTCATTTAGAAAACACCAAATGGCTGTGCCCTGCTCTCCGTTGCATTAAGACAGTTTCATATTTCAGATTACTTCCTTTTCGCAGTAAGTGTGCTCGTATAGTGTGTTTTATTCATGTGCAAATGATTCAGTGCATTAGGTTTTCCAGTGAATGCTGACTCTCTGCTGCAGTAGGTTTGGGTGAATTAATGCAGCTCCTTGAAACATTTCACTCAGGCTCAGAGAGAGACGAGAGAGAGCTGCTCAGAGGGAAGTGATAAAAGCTGGTGTGTGTAATGTAATAGACACACACACACACACACACACACACACACACACACATATACATGCACATGCACATGAATGTACAGTTTTCTGTGCTATTCTAAATGTCCTCTGCAAATAATTAGCACATCTAACAAAGGTTATACCAAAGCAAATAAAGAAATGACAAACCACAGTCATTGTAAAGGTCTAAGAGTGGTGTTTGTTTGTGTGTTTTCGTGTGTGTGTATCTGTGTATGTGTCTGTTGAAGTGTTGATTTCCATAGGGCCCGTCCCCAGTGCATGCTGTCAGACCCTGCATGTAAATATCAGCAGAAAGTCATTTCCTCTGGTGTGTGTGTGTGTGTGTGTGTGTGTATGTATGTTTATGTGTGTGTCTAAACCTTTGTTAATCGCTAGTTAACCAAGAGGCAACAACTTTTGAACACTAAAACTGAGCATAATTTATCGTCTGTTACAAACACACACAAAAACACTCATCATTAGACACAAGAGAAGCAAATCCAGCAGTGCTAACAATTAAACAATGAAAACAATGAATATGGATAAGTGTCTCTAAGTATATGGCACTAAATAGTGGCGTAAGGCTGTTTGAGACATCTGTGTAAACTGTGGTTTAATTAACTCGCACTACAACAGTTGCTCAAATACGTGACAGCCTGTCCTCTAGAAGCTCAATCACCAATAAGATGATTTGTTTATAATTTTGTTAAAAAATAAATAAAATAAAATGTAAAGTGATATTTTAGCATTTCATTTTTTTCTACATCTTTCTTTAAGATATTTAAATCAATTATTTTGTTTATTCAACATAAGAGAATATAACTGAATCTAATCTCTCTACAACTGGTTCTTTCTTTTCTAGGGCTGTGTATTGAACCTAGTGACATGATACATAATCACAACACACAATATGTTTTGACATACTGTAATACTGTAAGCAAGGCAATTTATGCCAAATTATCAAATAAAATGAAATTTTAGGTTAACTGTGTTATGAAAAACATTAGAATATGAATAAAATATAAATGAAAGGGAAGGGAAGTTTGCTTTTTAAATTTAATAAAAACAGTGTTAACTAATGACACAGTAAAACACTTCAACACTAACTAGTGCTGGGGGATCAAATACAAAACAAAATGAATCTAAAAGTTCTAAAAAGTTTTATAATCAAAAACAAGGCATTTACATAAAAATATGCTAAGTAAATACTTACTAATATTTAATATTTACTTATTTACTTATATTTGATCATTTTTCTTGTAGACAAAAGGAACCGGTAGCAGCTGATTCTTAAAATGCTTAGCAAATAATATTTCATATTAAATACAGTGATTTATTAAATAAAATGCCACACTAAATTCAATTAAACAGAACTAGTCACACTTTTTTCATAATGAAATGTGCAGTTAGTCACTGTCCTTTAAGCACTGCATCTATGATACAATCATCAGAAAGGAAAATGTTTTATCACAATAACAAAATTTATCATGATACTTCTATATAGAAACAGAAATAGTTGTACTAAACAATATTATTTTAATTTTAAGACTAGTTTATGCCTTTGATATAAAATAAAAGTAGAATAACTGAATCCAACCTTTAAACTATGAACTATAAACTATTAATCATCAAGTCATATTTACACAGTGGAATTGGAATTTGAAAACAAAATCTATATATGCAATAAAGAAAATATAATTAAATAAAATAAAAAAAACTGTTTAAAAAACATGCCAACATACTGGCTTATTTGTGTCAATTTGCCTTTCATTGATAACCCAATGAGTTAAACTGAACACAGCAAAACCAGGGGTTATGTTTAATATATATATGTATTGTATTGCAAGTCAACAGGCCTCGACTCTATATTGACTCTATATGGAACCATCCTGAGTAAATGTGGATTAAAAGTTGCTTAAAGTAAGGCTCTGAGTGGTCCAACAGACTACAGTGCTGTCACTTTGATCTGGGGATCTGGTTTGAATTCGGGATTATGATACTTGCCATCAGCAGCCGGAGTCCGAACGAGCACAATTGGCCCCTCAGGTGATGTGAGTCAGCAACGACAACTGTTAGATGATATAACAGAGCTCCAAGCAAGTAGGAAAAGAGGAAGTGGTTTCACATGTATCGGAGGAGCCACGTGCCAGCTGTCACGCTACTAGTGTTGGGGCACTATTAGTGATAGAGGGGCATCCTAATGAGTGGATTGGGTAATTGTCTTTCCAAATTGGAGAGAAAATGGAAAAGATTAGAAATAAAAAATTACAAATAACGTTGTATAGAGAAACACTTCATTCTTGAATTAATAACCTAGTGCAAGATATAAAGCAAATGTCTCATTCTACCTAATCTAGCTAGATTCCATTAGTCAAATAAGCATTTCAAGAGAGCTAGGCTTGTTCCATGTACAGTACTTGAAAATCTGGAGCCATTTTTTACAGTGTTTTCAATAACACTATTTATCCATTAGTTCGTCCTGAGGTTCCTACAACAAAGTGCAATTCAAGATGTCTGACAGCCTGAAGAGCCTCAAATAACTCTTGATTAGATTACACACATCTGTTCTGTGAATGCATTTAATTCACTGTTGAATTTATTTTATAATGCATGCTCACAGAGTAAAGTGGAACAGGCAAGGACACACACACACACACACAAAGCCATGCACCACAGTTTCCTTCACAGTCACCTAAGACCACTCGAGCTGAAGACGTCAGGCCTCTCATACAGATGCACACATATAGAGGACACACTGTCTCGACACAGAAACCCATGCCGTCAGAGACTTCAGGGACTCAGGAACCTGAAGACCTTCAGGAACTACGTCACTAGCAGCAGTCTATGAAAATAGTCCATCACAGCGCTCACACATGCACTGCATGTACTACTGCCTTCATAACAACACTTCTATTATAACCATCATCCTACCCACCCAGAGAGAGAAAGAGAGAGAGAGAGAGACTGATTGTGCTCTCTTGGACATCAGGCTACAGATGACTCTGACCTCACTTGGAAATGTTTCTGACAATCACACAACAGCATCTGACCACTTACTCCTCCAGTCTCCAATAGTCCAGTTTTGGCAGCTACAGCTTTGTGTTCTTGGCTGGCAACAGTGGACCCTGACATATTCTCATGCTGTTGAAGCACATCTACCTCAAGGTTTTATGTGTTTTACATTATAAGAAGCTTTTCTGCTCAAAGGTACACAAGTCCCTGTAGACTTCCTGTCAGCTCCAACCAGTCTGCAAAACTGCCACTAACTAGATGTTTATTTTTTCTTAATTAAACCAGTCTAAACTCAGTACCGTATTTTTCACACTATAAGGCACACCTAAAATCATTTTCCTAAAAATCATCAGTGCGCCTCATAATCCAGTGTGCAGTAAAGGAGCAATAAAGCTTTCATGAATTTTCAGGAGCGGTAAAGCTTTTCAAGAGTTTGAGTTTAGTTCTCCAACAGCTTTCGCATTAGCCGATATTCGCGCTATGCTCTAGCTCTTTTGCAGTTCAGCGGTGAGAATATCAGATTGTAGTCTGCGTGTTTAATGTGTTAAAACAAGCTACATGGAAAAAAAAAAAACTAGCTAATATTGCTCTGGCTTACCAGAAAACTCAGGATTCCTTAGTGTAGTGCTGTCGGGCAGCATAAGCCGCTAAGCGTTGCTAACACTCAGCGGTTAGCTGTTAATGCTAATGCTGCTGCATTCAGCCTTAGTAGAAATCTGAAAATCTAAGCTTACTTTGACTTTTTTTTTTTGTTTACTTAGCTACACTTAACTTAGTAAACAACCCCCACCACCCAGCGGTGAGACTTGCTGAATTAGAAGGAAAACATGTGGACACCATTATTTCTTACTAGTGTCGCATAATGCGCCTTATAATCCGGTGCACCTCATAGTGCTGAAAATACGGTACAGATTGTTGTGCTGGAAATACTCAAAGCAGACCTTTTGACACCAACAATCACTATATAATCTAATTCAAAATCACTCAGATCATATTTTTCTCAGTTCTGATGGCTGAAGTAAAAAACAATATCTGCATGATTCTCTGCACTTTATTGCATCTATACAATTAGGGCTGGGCAATATATCATATTAATCATATTATATCATATTGTCATTTTCAAAGAACAAGCAATTACAAATCTATTAAACACTGAACTGAGATGTTTGTTATGTACAGCAGGTTTTGGTGTTAAATAGCAGTAGTTTAACAATTACTTTGTTATTTTTTTAAGTACATCAAAGTCACTCTGAAACATACTATAACATTTTTAGTAAAAAATATTATTCTCTACATTACCCGTACTGGCAAGTCTGTCTTGTCTAAGCCTTCTCAACAAACTCTTAACAGTCATCAACATACAAGTACACTTGAACTTGCCATGCATACATGGTGTCGTAAGCACACCACTGCATGTCATTGTGCATCAGTCAGTGTCCTTCCTAAGGCAACACACTGCACCCTTGTTCCTTATCGTCATGAGCACACTGTACTGCTGCTCCTTATCTTCTTCCCCAACATAGAAGTGAAAATAAGTGAGAAAACAGCAGGTTCCGAAACTAGAGTTAAAAAATTGCTAAAAGCACAGAGAAAATGAAACTCCTAACAATCGGTTAGGCCACCTACACACCTGTGGATCAACTTTTACAGCTTTAAGAGGGAGAGGAGTGAATTTTACAGATGTCTGAAAAGAAAATACCCTTTAAATGTGAGAAAATTACATTATAGGTCACACAGCCATTACCAAAAACTTCAGGGTCCAGATATCAAAACATCACTGAATCTGTATGGGAGGATGTGGGAAGGACGGTGAGAAGAATAAAGAGCTTACTTCTAAGAAAGAACTTTGAAGATCTGGAAAACTTTTTTACAGATTTCTGTAGAACAAACAAAAACTTAAAGCTATAATAAAGGTAAAGAGGGACTTAATAAACATCTGGTTAGATTTAGTTGTTGAAACTACTGGGAAATTGTCTTAAATTTATTTATTTAGACATTGTATATATTCTACATAGGCTGGATTTACAGAGGAAAATACAGCAACAGTGTAAATGCACTGTTCATGCTAAAAAGTACTTTTAAACGTGCATTGTGGTGCAGGGTGTTTTCACAATTAAAGAATCTCGTTATTGGTAATATTTTTGTTTGTTTAACGATGCATCTATGAAGTCGTAGTTTCCACTTGCCAGGTGCCATGATTGCTTGGGTAAACAGCAAACACTTTCATGATCAGAAAAACTCCTGTGAAGACCTACCAGACACATGCTTAACATGTTTAACAAAGGCACAATGTTGCCAAGTCAGGACTAATACTACTACTATTTTTAATAACCAAAAGATCTTAAGTACTGCTGCTTTATATAAATAAAGGCTCATCTCTGAATTTTGCACAGCATTTACTTTAGTACAGCAAAACACCCTAATACACGTATAGGATGAAGGTCTTCAAACGATGGAAAGCTGAAGCTAAAGAAGAGTATATCTATGCTAAAATTAATTTAATATGGATGTGATGTACATGTGTATTTAAAGCTAATATTAACGGTCACTGGCTTCGCATCCTCTCACTACTTTTGTCTGTCAGTTTGTCAATCTTACTGTAAATCTCTCTCTACTTTGCTGCATTTTTCCTTTGCCTGTCTGCCTGTGTCTCTTGCTCCCTGACCTGTATTCGAACAAAGCTGACAGCTTGTAGCTCAGTATTTGATTGTTTTTTTAATCTGCTTTTCTCCCACCAGATCCAGACCCCCCCTCCCCCTCCCCCCGTCCCCCAGGTCTGCTGTGCATCAAACAGAATCTTCATTAAAGCATGCTCTGCTGTTGCGCTCACACCAGCATCTTGTGTTTATTGGTTTATCATGAGCTGAACTCAAATTTGGAGACTATGCAAAACGGACACCATGCAACTATACTAGAGCCACACAATTTATCATTTGTCAGAACCTGATGTGCAAATAACTGTTTTTTATTCTTTTGTTCTGAAGAATAATAAAAAAAAAAACACATATAAAATTTGCACTGACCTGCAGAAAATACAGTGTGGGGTTCCCTGCATTTAAATGTTACTTGTCTGTTGTACATGTAGTCAATTTTAGCCAGATACTGCCGGACATTATGGAATGGTCCACTCATTAACACCTTCACATTTATTATGTAACATTTGCATATAATAGTGATAGTGACACAACTAAGAAAAAAACAAACAACAAACCATCATTGCTTGGACATCTGACACAACACCACCGCATTGCATTTCGGGTGCTTGATAGTGAACTCTATAGGGAAACATGTACTGTTGGACTATTTCTGACCCACCAGCGCTTCCTGGCTTTTTCCCTTCACTGTTACAAGTCAGCCAGTTTACATTACTTTACATGTATTTACCACATATTGTACTATTTTTACACCTTAAGGATAAGGGTAAGCATAAGTCAACACAGCCAAAATATATAAATATACTGTGAGTATGTGCATGCACACTTTAATACAGACTAGTACATGCACACACAGTTGGGGTTGCTGCTGCTTTCCTAAAGCTAGTCTACCCAGCATAAAAAGCTACAAGGTTATTTTTGTCTCGCTCCCAACAATAAAGAAAGGTACCAGCATTTCCATTTATTTTGATCACTACATTGATTTTAATTATGATTGACAGAATATTGTTGTAATTGATGTATATTTATTTTTAAGAGATTAACACCACTACTCTAATATGTATAAAGCTAATCTAATATACTTACTTCCATTTTTCAAATCTTGCTTTCAATCTTTCAGTATTTATTTTTATATACAGTACAGGCCAAAAGTTTGGACACACCTTCTCATTCAATGCGTTTTCTTTATTTTCATGACTATTTACATTGTAGATTCTCACTGAAGGCATCAAAACTATGAATGAACACATGTGGAGTTTTATGTACTTAACAAAGAATGACCTGACCCCACAGTCACCGGACCTGAACCCAATCCAGATGGTTTGGGGTGAGCTGGAGCACAGAGTGAAGAAGGCAAAGGGGCCAACAAGTGCTAAACACCTCTGGGAACTCCTTCCTTCAAGACTGTTGGAAAACCATTTCAGGTGACCACCTCTTGAAGCTCATTGAGAGAATGATGCCAAAAGTGTGCAAAGCAGTCATCAGAGCAAAGGGTGGCTATTTTAAAGAAACTAGAATATAAAACATGTTTTCAGTTATTTCACCTTTTTTTGTTAAGTACATACAACTCCACATGTGTTCATTCATAGTTGTGATGCCTTCAGTGAGAATCTACAATGTAAATAGTCAAGAAAATAAAGAAAACACATTGAATGAGAAGGTGTGTCCAAACTTTTGGCCTGTACTGTATCAATTATACAGTTAACACATATATATTATGTAAAACTAACTTTGTGCATGCTTTTGCATTTCCACTTGAGCCTTGACTGCCCAAATAAACACTGTGACATCACAATAAGGAAGCATGCATAGAACCACCCTGGGATTGCCCTGACTGTGCCCTTTAAAGAAGACCAAGTGTGATTAATCATAAAGTATTGTTGTGATTAATCTGATATTAATATAACTTGCAATACTAATATAAACAGCATATTAAGATGAGACTGATAGCTGATACCTTTAAAGAAGCTGAACTTACCAACTATTTGGATGCTATTTTTATAAGACTAGCACAGATTTATTCACACAGTCTACATCCTGCTCGGTCTCTCTCTGTCTGTCTGACAGTCTGTCTGTCTATCTGTCTCTCTCACTTACTCGTTGTGCATTCCTGTGAGGCAGACCAACAGGGCCATTAACTACAGATCAAAGGAGTTTGCCTTGTATTTCTGAATAAGCTCTCCAAATGTCCATTAGCTCAAGTGTAAGTGTGTGTGCGCATGTGTGTGTATGCTTGTGCACCTCTGTGCATGTGCTTGCGTTTCATGTTTCTAATACCTCCCATGGGTGGGGGCTCAGGTGAGTCACACTTCCTCAACAAAACCTCAAAGCCTTTAAGGATTGCAAAAATAGGCACGATCATACTCAGTACTCAGTTAATGGAGCTTCCGAAAAAGGCGCACTGCAGCTGTTAAATCAGACGAGAGAACCGGCCTACTGCTGGCTGTGCTGCACTTTTCACTGCTGTGACAACCGCTGTGAGTTTGCACTTGCAAATGCAAATGAACTCATGCTCCAGATAACATTCATTCAATGTCATTACATTAGATAGAGCCGTGAAAGAATGCCGGCAACGTGACTAGATATGTTTATCAATATTTCTGACCTAAGAAATCACAGCTGCTGCCCACAACAATAAAAGCATGTGGAAATATAAAGCAGAAAAGGTCTAGGCATTGCTGTGCATTGCACTTTACCTCTCACCTCAGCTGTACCCCCAGAACAACAAATGGTTAAAATTTATATAGTTATTATATAGAAATGTAAATTTATTTGTATGATTATTACATAGGTTTTTAAAAATACAAGGACATCTTTCCTAAATTTTGATTTATACAAAAATTAAAACGTAACATTGTTACATTATCGCATTACAGCTCTTCAAAAAAATTAAGAGACCACTTTAGTTTCTGTATCAGTTTCTCTGATTTTGCTATTTATAGGTTTATGTTTGAGTAAAAAGAACATTGTTGTTTTATTCTATAAACTACAGACAACATTTCTCCAAAATTCCAAACAAAAATCTTGTTATTTAGAGCATTTGTTTGCAGAAAATGAGAAATGGCTGAAATAACAAAAAAGATGGAGATCTTTCAGACCTCAAATAATGCAAATAAAACAAGTTCATATTCATAACAGTTTTCATATGTCTTGGCATGTTCTCCTCCACCAGTCTTACACACTGCTTTTGAATAACTTTATGCCACTCCTGGTGTAAAAATGTATTATAACACGCTTTGGGAAGACAAAACAAGTTCATGCTAGAAAACCCTTTAAGAACTTAAAACAATACTGCAATAGAGTGTATTGACAGTTACCAAAAAACCAAGGGTGACGAAAACAGGTTAAATTTAACAGGTTAAATTTAAATAAATATTCTATTATTCTTAAGGCAGCAATATGTTTATTTCTACAGTGTCTTAATATTCTGAAACATTCGCACGTGACATATCACAAAAAAAGTTTCATAGCACTCTAAATTAAATAGAAATGTAATTACATTTCTACATAATTATTTGTGACAAATCTATATACTTCAATATATTTCAATAGAATTGTTAATGTAGATGTTAATGTACATAACAATAACATATGTAAGGTTTTAAAACATAGGACCCTATTTTAGCAATCTATAGGCGAGGTATCAATCGCGCACTACACAGCTGGATTTCGGCCGTGTAGTTGCGTCTTTGGTATCGTGATGATGAAAAATTACACCTTGCGCAGCACAAAATGTAAAATAGATATGAATGAATTCTCTTAATTAATCATGAGTGTGTTTTGGGCGTAACGGGAAATAAACCAATCAGTTTTTTACTTGTCATTTCCTTTAAGAGGCAGGTGCGCTCTGATTTTGGTGCGTTGGTATCTTAACAGCGTGGTGCTTTTGCGTGTCTCAGCAGAGGTGAGAGTACGCCAGCAGATAATTTAAGGGTACAGCAATGAATCACATGCTTAGCTGAGATAGGTATGGACGGCTAACTATTGACTGTTGTCAGGGTTTAAATCAGTCAGTGGTGCACCTGTGTTTTCCACTGCCATAATAGAAACACGTCAGAAATTTACCTGAACACACCTCACTTCCCATCAGCATTAATATATTCCTAAACTCCAACGCTATTTTAACGACGTTTGCGCAAAGCGTAAAAAAAATGTGGGGTGTAAGATAGCAAAGAGCATCACGACATGCCTTGTGCAGGGTGTAAGTTAGGCCCCAGCCGTCTGTGCCACATGCACAGTTTCTCTCCCAGCATGAGCCAAATGCATTTCCAGATCAATGAGGAACATGTGGAATCTCAGCTGAAAGGTGTGTGCGGAAATGTCTTAGCCGATTCAGACTCACCTCATCGAGATGTCAAAAAAATTTGTTTCTTGAATCAAAAGGTGCTCCCTGAAGTGTCACAACTGCAACGGTGCTGACGAGGAAGACGTGACCATACTGCCTGATTTACCCGCACCACACTGGCCTGGTTTTTATACCACTATTTCTTAACCCTGGTCCTTAACCCTGTGTCCTGCACTGTTCAGTGTTTTCTCTGCTCACAACACACCCGATCTGACTAATCCGATATAAACAGCTTTATTTAAGTTAAAGTGGATGGGTAGCTAGAAATAAGGGCATAAATGGGTAGTTTGGGTTCCTCAGACAGGGATTAAGTGTAGTATTAGACTATATAGTAATATAAACAAGAGCTTTTTCATTGAAAGGATAATATAGTCTAAAACTAGGCTTAATCCTAGTCCAGGATACTGACCCTGATAAACTGCTACAGCTGGAAAACAACAAAATATTTATCCTTAAACTTGACCCTTTAAAAGAAGTATGGCTTCTTGTGGCCCTATTTACCATTCATACTGTATTGTTTAAAAACTTTCTGGTCACCACAAAAAGCTAATTTGCAGAATCAGCTCACCCTAAACATGGCAAAACAGCTAAAACAGGCTTGGCGTCTGAAGTTTACTTCCTTAGTGTTTCCATCCCCCCCCCACCCCACTGGAGGTATTAATGGCTAATGTGGCTAATAAGTAATCAAGGCTTATACACTGAGAAAACTTTTTTCAAGAATAATCTTAAACTACCATACTATAAAATGACAAACAGGCTAATAAACGTACCTCAGTCTTTCTTTTTTACAGACGAGAATGTCATACAGTGTCAGAAACCACATAAGCAAGTCTACCTTACATGACTGGGTTTGAGGTCAAAAGAAGGACAAAAGGTGGTTTGAGGCAAGCACGAGTTTTGCATGCAGTTTGCACACTGCTAACTGAAAGTGCAGAAGAGAAGTGTTGTCGTAGTACTCAAAATCAATTTGGGCTGTGCATTGGCAAGAAGCTGCCAAGACCTGACATTTTTACAAAAAGGGTATTTGATTTAATATATTGTGATACTGGCTATAATTTTGTAATACTGTAAGCAAGGCAATACATGCATTTATTGATACATTCTTACACCCCTGTTGCAAATAATTAATGTCCTCAAAATAAAAAAAATTACATACTTTAATCCACTAAGCATAGGGGCACATTTAAACTTACAGTCTGAATTTTTGTAGGGTCATCAGGTAAAGACGTATTGTAGTTAAACATGAAAGAAGAGGGTAAGTTATAATCTTGAATCACTCAAGACTAGCTAAGCTTAGATCACATGTGTCAAACACAAGGCCCGCGGGCCAAATGTGGCCCGCCACGTCCTTTTATGTGGCCAGAGCTTGTAAGATCTTAGTGTCTATAATAAATAGGTCAGAAGCGTGCTTTGACCAAAAACTACATTTTCCACAATGCTTGTCGATTGTGTTACCCGCGAAGTTACGGCTTACTGCCACTACACGGCAGTGTAGTCCTTGATGTGGAAACCCTGCCGGAGGGAAGGCGTAACTTCGCGGGTGGAATTGAGACATACAAACGTTTATCCCATAATGTCCAGAAACTCCATGACGGCTGCTCTAAACTGCTGCTGTTAGCTGCTCGGGCTGAAAGATGAACTGTAGAGAGCTGTATTATCCGGTTAGTGGGGTTAAAACCTTTATTTTCTACACAGAAGAACTTTAAAAACTGTAAAAACGCTGCAGACTGGCTCAGCTGAGCCCTGTAGCCCGTGGCTGGGCTGTAGCTCTGACTCAGTAAAGACTGCGGGCTTGTGCTGCTGCTGCTGCTGCTCCGACTAGTGGTTGGATGAGGAACTGCTAAATCTGAGGAAATGCTAAATCTGTCACATATTCTTAACAGCTCACAATTTTTAATTTTATATTTATTAAGCCTCTTTTCAGTATCAAACGTTTTGATCAAAGTTAATATAACTTGATGTCATTTCTATTCACTTGAATAGTTTGGTTCTTGATTGATGGAGTTTTTGGATTTCATAACATGACAAATTAAAAGGAATTATGTTAATAGAGCAACAAGCAAACATATTTTCCATTGAGAGTTATTTAACATTAAGGAGTAATTACATTCATTTTATATTACATTTGGTTACATTTTATTACATTTATAAGTTACATCTGGCCCTCAGAGGACAGCCAATATGCCAATGTTGCCCTCGGCCAAAATGAGTTTGACACCCCTGCCTTAGATCATGAATTTAGACTGTTGGCCAAACATTGTTTGATAGCTGAGGTTTGTTCCATTCGTCTTTGCACTAACGATATAAGGCTAATTTAGCGAACTAGTAACTGAAGCTTATAGCCCACCATTTTTTTCAGCATTTTCTATAAACTTCACATAAGAACAAAAATGCAGATGTTTTGAGCTATGTACACTGTGCTCGTGCAAAATTGCATTGAAAATGTTGCACAATATAGCGCAAAAAAGCACAAGCTTTATTGTAAGCATTGTTGCAAGGGGTGCTTAAGCAACAGACTAGTTGTCTTGCACCGTAAGCATACGTTTTCCAAAACTGTGCATTTGCGCAGAAATACGTAAATATGTTTTGGGCCTAAAACTGTGTTAAAGCAGCATTATGTGAGAATTGATATTTCTTGCTCCAGGGTCTCTTTTACAAATCAGGTAAGCCAGTAACAGACACCCTCCACAGAGCATTTCTGGACAATCTGAGAGAGGACAAAAGAAAGACAGTCACTGAAAGAAGTATGTGGACTGACGCTGAAGAATGATATTCCAAGTAACTCTGTTTAGACTGGCTGGCTGTTTCTTTTAATTTAATAAAGTTTTCTCTTTTTACATTATTCATTTAGCTTGTTGTCTTTTTATTGTCACTTTGCTTATTATATTATCACATCTGAACTAGTGGGTCTGGGTACATTTCACACTTTTATTTGCAAATAAATAAGGAATTTATGAAGCATGTTATGTTTTAGTTTTATGTAACTAAAATGTCAGTATATACGTCTATACAGCATTGTCGATGGCTTCCGAAGCCTCATTAATGCTCTGGAACCAGCGTTATGTTTTACCCACACGTAAACATTCGAGTAAAGTGGCCATTCCAAACTTGTATAGAGATGTGAAGCACGGTGTAGCAATTAACTAAGCTACATTAAATGATATTAAAAAAAGAATGTTACTGTTGTGTCTTTAGAATATAAACACTAATATTTAACAATGGAAGATTCAGTGTTCCTTTTCATGGTTATGATTGCAACATTTCATATTCAAACTGCAATTTTTATTGTAACTGAAATGTCCCTAAGTGAATCGATTTTGAATCGAATCGGGACCTTGTGAATCGGAATCGAATCAAACTGGCGATACCCACCCCTAATTACAGGACTTCAAACAGATATGGCTCTAGGCGGCGCTTACACGGCTCTTACAAGGTTCTAATGAGCACTATTCCAACTTAGTGCAGTTAGCAGCATATCAGGCCAGGAGTAGCAACAACAATGGTGCTACTTGGTCTATTCCCATTCTGAGGAGCATCAAAATGATTTTAAAAGCTGCTACTTTAAGGTCCAGTACAAATGCTAGGAATGCTACATAGTGTTGCTTTAAGATGTTTAGTCATCTCAAACAGAATTGTTTATACGGTTCCTGCCACTGTGATACATAAAGATATCTATATACTATATATATATATATATATATATATATATATATATATATATATATATATATATATATATATATATAGGCAAAATATTACTCAATACTTTTTATCTATAATGTGTCACTATTCAATTGTGCCCCCAAAAGCTGTACTATTTCATTTCCAGCTGAGCTACAGAGCCCACATTGCTAGAGGCAAGTGTCCTTGTCTCTTTCCACTCTGCAATAGAGCCTCTTCTATGGCCTTCCCTTGAATAAATAAAGGCCAAACGACATGCTTCATGGACAGTATGTTTTGTGCGCAAGACAGACTGCTCCAGTTCACTTGGCTTGATTGTGTGGTCTTGTGTGGTTTCGCTCAGCTGGCTACGCTCAATTCCCCCCTGTTTATGCCACGCCGAAAAAAAAACGGAATCCTGCCTGTGGCAGGTGTCCCAATAACAAAGCATAATTCAACTTGCCAGACAAGCTTGGCGGTATTAACTCCCACTCGCTCAGGTTACTAAATATGGACGCCTGCGTCAGCCTCCATCTGCGAAAACAATTCTGGGCATTATTGACCCTCAGAAAACGAGTGCTCACAGGACCGGTCCATAAATAAAACGTCAGAACAAAGGCGAGACAGAACGGCGTACAATAGTCACCCTGAGAGCGAAGGGAGCTGGTGCACAGAGCGCAAGAGGGGCGGTATTTATAGGGCCGGCTGGGCGATGTAGGACACGGCAGAGCAGGAAATGAGAAAAAGAGCAACACACACCCTCCCCACATACACTCCTCCAAACGGCTTCCTAGAATTGGGGTTCCAATTGGAGGGAGGACAAATGAGAATTCAACTCTGCTATTATTACTAATGAACCAGAACAGCTTGTTCTCTCTCTCTTGTGTTTGCTGCAGTTATGCTCCCCTTTGTATCACTGTTACTTAAAATGTCTCATTTATGTGGCTAATCTGAGCTCTCTCTCATTCTCTTTCTCTTCTTCTCACTTTCACATCCTCTCTCTCTCTCTCTGTTATGCAATAATGCATAATACACAGGTGGTGTTCTAGCAGAGTTCTACTAGAGACAAGAATCCACAAATTCACGAAGTGAGCATTCATTCTTTTTTGTCACATTTTTCTAGACGTCATCCTTATGTTAGATATTATGTTTCACATAATGCATAACTAACAGACGATAAGTACAAACAGGTGTACACTCACCAGTCAAGTATTAGGAAGACTAGCCTACTACTGTGTAGTTTCTCCTCTTGCATTCAAAACAGCCTCAAGTATTCATGCCATGGATTCCACAAGACTTTGGTTCATGCTGACATAATTGCATCACACATTTTCCTGCAGATTGTTCAGAAGCAATCTCCCTGAATTGCCCATTCTACCACTCTAGTTGCAATACTCAAACAGACTGAAGAATGCAATCAATTATTGGTTAGTATTACTGGGTCCTAGGTGCTCCCTGAAAAAAAAACACCAGCCTGGACTGCTGATCAAATCAGACTTTACTCCATTGTCATAGTTGATGGTCATGATTTTATGCACTACACTGCTGCCACACTATATGATAATTAAATAATTACATTAAAAAGAGATGTGCAAATGTCACCAGGGTTTACCACAGTGCTTTGTTGTTAAGGTGGCCATCTAAACAAATTCCACCACCTTGACAAACCAAGCCCCTAAACTATGAAGCAAATTCAGCTTTACTCCAAAAGTAACTTAACAGTTAGCCTAACTCCCAAGTAGCATCTAAGGCCCCCATCCACACAAACATGGATATTTTTATAAACAAAGGTTTTTGTCTGCACTTTGGCATGCTGTCCAAAAGGTGGAGATTTTGGAAAACTCAGAAATTACACAGTGAGTCTACACATCTCTGTTTTTGTCTCCATTAGCTTAGCTTGTTCAGAATGAGTCTGACACATGGACAGTGCCGTGATTATTTCTGTTGTCTCTTTGATTTATAGCATGTTTACAGCGTTATTTATAAACCATTACAGAACTTGCGGAGGCTTGTTAGTTTTCTCTTTAATGCGTGTTTTGATGTTTGTAGGAACCAACCAGGATAGTTTGGATGCAAATGCAAGGCAGGTTATTAATACAAAAAATATATATATTGTCGTCAAAAAACAGGCAGAGATCAAAAAAACAAAAATAGAACACAAGGTAGACGGTATAAAGTTTCGATTAGACACAAAAGTGGCAATATCTCGCAATTGGAGACAGTGAGATAACCAGTATAAATAGTTCAGGTAATCAGGTGATCTCCCACAGGTGTGTGGGAGGGGTGGAGTCAGCCTATTAGTACTCCGGAGAGGCTGATCTTAAAGTTGAAGGTGTGACCATGTTAATCTGTAGGGAGTACAATCATCCTCTACTGCACTGGCATGTTCAGAGTTTTGAGTGTATTGTGTTTCTTTGTGGACAAGAATATTTTTGAAAAAAATAGACAAAGATATTTTATAAAAATCCAAACTAAAACCTTTGTTTTTATGTTCCTGCATAAAGCTACTTAAAACAAATACATTATATTTTATTACAGTAGGATACAGAACCCCTACAAAAGCACAATGCCTCATTTTGGCACCAGTTCTAGTGCCAAGTAGAAAATATCTCACCTGAGTACCCATGCTGATTTTGATTACTCTCACATTCTTGCATGAAGCATACTGTGTTGTGATATAGGTGTAACTAGATACAGCAATGTTTGAGTAATTAAACACTTCATGCTTCTGAATGATTACAGTTAAAACTGGTGCCAAGTTCAACTAAAGATGTTTTCTTGGTTAATTTCTTAACATCCTGTAAAAACAAAGCAGTTACTGGAGAAAGAGGAACTTTTTGATAACAAGATTGGCATGGTAAGAGTAGTGGTAAGTGTCACAGAGTGTATCTGATTTGGCAGCAAAGATTACAAACCAAATCCATTTCATTTTGGTTTTTCTGTTCCTACTCCAGCGGTCTGCTTCACCAATGTTACTCTGTAATCAGTTAGAGTGAAACCAAAAATACAACAGCTAAGCACAAGCAACGATTACAGTTAGCTGTGAGCCACGCAGCTAATGTTACCTAAAGTCTGCTAGCCTCAGGACACTTCTTATGCAGCATTAATCACTGTTTAAGAACAGTTAATTAAACTCAACTAAGCACATGGGTATACTCAGCTGTTAAAAGCAGTTTCGGTAAATGATGAATAGTGATGCCTGTTTGGTGGTTTGTGATGTTTATAAGCAACAAGCCACACATTTCCTGGATATGGTTTTTCAGTGAAAATTACAGAGGTACAGATAGTTCCAGATTTAGTTAGTACCGGTGCTGTCTATTGAAAAAAGAAACAAAATGTGAACCTGTGAATCAGAGTTTAATCCTAGATGTACAAACGCAACCTGAAAATGTTTCAGTGCATCCAATAATACAGGTAACAGGTGTTTCTCTTACATAGTAGAAAGCAAAGTAGCAGGCTAACTATGCTTTAATAAGTACCTTCATCAGACAATAGGACCAAAACTTGGTCTCGCCAAGAAAGAGGTGATCTCTGCCCAAAACCAGTGAACCACGGTTTGGATTGTTTGCAGTGAAGAAACACTTTTTAGATGGTTTGGACTTAATTACTTTTGGATTAATTACAGTGAGTTAAAGCAAGTTATTGGCTCACATAAACAATACAAGGTCTTGTACCAAAATCTTACAGCAGTATGGCACACCCAATTCTGTTGCTGATGATGACTGATGAATGATGGCTTCTGTTTTTACTGTAACTGTAGATTCACCCTTTTTGGAAAAACAAAATTAAAGTGGCAGTCCATATTATTTTGTTTCTAAACTGAAAGTAGAAGTATTTCTGAGTAGGGAAGGGACATACTATTGTGTTAAATGGTACCAGTGTGCTAAAATGACCATCCCTGCTAAACCTAATATACTCATTCTAAAAACTGGGGTGTCGGGTCGCTTCGCGGGAGTTCCTCTGGCCACGTCACGCATCTTTATGTACTTACGTCATACGTACAGCCTCTAAAAAAGGATCCGGCTCAGTTTTACTCAGAAAGGGAAACTCAGTGCTGAAATCAGTTTCATCCGTTCTGATAGGAGACTGAATCACACCCACCCAATTTAAAATTAATTTTCTGCATGCTCGGTGCAATAACCCATTCCCACCAGAGAGGGTCCTAAATGCCAAAACTTACAGACATCAGCTTTACAGGTGCTGGTCAACGAATTAGAATAATTTGAAATAGTGCAATCATGAAATTCTTTGAATGCATTTTTTGTGCAGAAAGCAAATCAGGTGTTCACCGCACCTGTCCTACTCGTTAGACTAATCACAGAACTCGTTACCTGGAAAAAATTTGCTCAGCTGAGCTTTCCAAAAGGCCCATTTAGGCCATTTAACTGTGACACTGTTGTTTTATTGAATTAGAATAATGGAGAAACCGTTTCATTGAATTAGAATAAATGCTCGAATTTTTGTTTTCTGTGAAGAGTGTTCACTGTGCAGTATAAAGTCAGGGTTGAGTAGAATTTCTAAGTTGTAAAATCAATAATGGGTAAGCAGCGCGACCTCTCAACCGGAATAGTGGCTCAAATTCAAGCCCTTCGCCAACAAGGCTTGACCCAAACTAAAATTGCTGAGCAGCTCGGCATCAGCCAGTCTTCCGTCTGCAAAGCTCTCAAGAAAAACTGCAGCAAGCGCACCAACTGTTCCGGCGTCCGAAAAACTTCTGCTCGCGACAACAAGCAGCTGAGAAAGATTGCAGTCAGCAACCGGTTCAAGTCCACTTCCGAGCTCACCGACTTGTGGAACAAGCAGACCGGCGCTGACGTCTCCAGATCAACCACTTACCGTCGTCTGCGCGAACTCGGCTTCAAATCTCGCGTTCCAGCAGTAAAACCGATGCTGAACAAGAAACAAATGGAGAAACGGCTGAAGTGGGCCAAAGAACACGGCGAGTGGACTGCTGAAGACTGGCAGAAAGTGGTCTTCAGTGACGAATCACGCTTCTGCATCTCCTTCGGTGACCAAGGTCCTCGTGTCTGGCGTCGTGGTGGCGCACCTACCACGAGTGCGTGAAAAGATCCGTCAAGTTTCCTTCAAGTGTCCTTCAATCCGTCAAGTGTCCGCTCGAGGTGTAGGGAAACTCTGCTTCCTCAAGAAGACTGTCAATGCTGCCGTATATCAAGATGTTCTGGAAACGTTCCTGATTCCGACTGTTGAGGAATAGTTCGGCGAAGAAGACTTCATATTTCAACAGGATCTTGCACCGGCTCATGCGGCAAAGTTGACCAAAGATTGGTTCACTAAAAAACAGCTTGAAGTTTTGGCATGGCCGGCCAACTCGCCTGACCTCAATGTCATTGAAAACCTTTGGGCCATCGTCAAGCGGAAAATTCGCGACAGAAAGCCTACTACGCTGGACCAACTGAAGCAGAACATCGCCACTGCCTGGGAAGCTGTGAGTGCGGAAACTTGCGACAAGCTGGTCAAATCGATGCCGCGGAGACTTCAGGCAGTCATACAAGCCAAGGGGGCAGCCACAAAATACTGAGAAAGTGATGATTGTAATTATAATAAAAATTATTCTAATTCAATGAAACGGTTTCTCCATTATTCTAATTCAATAAAACAACAGTGTCACAGTTAAATGGCCTAAATGGGCCTTTTGGAAAGCTCAGCTGAGCAAATTTTTTTCCAGGTAACGAGTTCTGTGATTAGTCTAACGAATAGGACAGGTGCGGTGAACACCTGATTTGCTTTCTGCACAAAAAATGCATTCAAAGAATTTCATGATTTCACTATTTCAAATTATTCTAATTCGTTGACCAGCACCTGTAAATGGAATGTGAGGGTTAAACATTGTTATCCATTCTGTGTGGCATGAATGCATTTGGAGGAACTCAGATTCTGGCAGAGAGGTAGAATTGCAACTCACTGAACTAAACAACATGATACCATCCGACAAATGCAATCCTACAAAACAATTAGTGTCAAAAATATGAAGACACAGAGTGGAAAACCCAAATTAATTGGATATGCAATTAATATCAAACAAGCATATAAAGCTTAGTTTGGACTTGGTCTAGATTTTTGTGTGTGAAAACGCCCTAAAAGCTTCATTTCCATCCTGATGCCTTTTTTAATATGAACATGTTGCAACACCTCTGGCAGTGGATCTCAGCAAACTGTTATTTTTGTTCAGTTTGTTTTGATAGGTATGCAAAGCCTCTTGGAATTCACTTGGCAAAGTTCCAACCGAGTCCACTTTTCATGAAACAAATATCTCCATCTATATCAACCAAATGATTTTAATCAGAACATCAGGGACACAAATACAAACCACAACCATCTGCCTGTGACTACTCTGATCCTCTACTGTCTAACCTATTTAAACTCTTTTATTACAGTGTGCTTTTGATGTGCTTATTTATAGCTGAAAGCTGACTTGAGATACTCATTGTATTCAAATAACACAGAAAACAAATGAATATTAACATCCGGCTAATAACCAGCCAATGCACTCAAAGTGTGAAAATTTCCTGCCATTAGAATGTCTGGCTATATGTATATATATATATAAACTCAATAATTGGATAAAGAGCAAAACGACATGATTGAAAATGAGCACACGTTTGTCTTTTCACATTGTACTAAAACATTATCATACTATTACTTTCAATAACAGTTTTTTTAAACATATTTCCAAATTTCACTAAACATTTTTTACAGCATTTGTAATTATGTTATTGACTTAGGGACATAACCTTATCTGTTTCTGGTCTCAGTATTTCTAATTACCAAGAATGAGTCTTTTAAAAAATATATATTTTATTTATGTTTTATTTATGTAAGATATGTAAACATGTCTATATTCATATAAGTCCAATGTTGAAATATATACATAATTGTATCTTCTGTAAATGTACAATTTTGAAGACATTAAGCTTTATGCAGACAACAACAATATTTATGGATGAGCCAAAACATTAAGACCTGATGGTCCTCTGAGTGTCACACAAACAGCTCATTCTACAAGTCCTACAAGTCCTAAGAAGGTGCCCTGTGACATTTGATGCCATGACATTACGTCAGATTTTTCTTCCACTTGTCAGTTATCTAAGATGTGGTAACCCTTTCCATTGCCTCAAGGTCCAGTTAATGCACTTATGCGCCTGTTCTAGGTGGACAGGTGTTTGCACGGGCATGCTGACTTGTCCGCAGCTTCGTGTGTTGTGAGGTGTTCCTCTCGTAACATCATTAAACATTTAAAACAACTGTTCTGTTGGTTCCACCAATGATATCCTTTGTTATCTTCCCGTCAATGAGCCTTGAGCTCCAAAATACCCTGTTTCTGGTTTTGATCTGTCTCTTTTCAGGTCACTGTCAGCTGTTTTTCACCACAGCTGGCCAGAAACACCCAAAATGATTGTAATGTTTTTAGGTGCTCTGATTCAGTAGATTATACATGAAAGGTTGTCCTCATTAAAGTCTCTCTGGTCTTTATACCTGACCGTTTGTTCTACATCTAATATGATGATTACAAGAAATAACTCTTCAGTTATACACTCCAAACCATACATTTGTTATTGGATAATTAATATTAATCAATCCATCTGAGTGATCTTAATGTTTTCCTTATACCCCGTCAGAGAAATGCCAGAATTTTCATGGATACGCACCAAACAATACAAAAAGAAGAAACAAACAAATACATCCATGAGTATTTTGTAGGTCCTCATCTGGTCTTAATGACCACCTCACACCATTTTGTCACATTTTAATAAAGTGTTCTTTAAGTTATAAAGAATGCTGTTCACAAACCTCCTATTAAGATTGTGTTTTTCTTCACCCCTGATTTTCAACACAGTCCCACAAGTTTTCTACAGTGTTTTAATCTGGTGATTGTGTTGATTGTGACATGACTTAAAGGCACTTCCTCACTTCTCAACCCACTCCATCAGTTGATGAGCACTGTGGCAACTTCCATTGTCTTGTTGACGCAAGTCATTTTTGTGGTTCACCACTGTTAAGACTGCATAGAACCCTTGAAACTAAGGGAGATGGTTAAAAACATTTTACATTTACTGACAATTTTACTGTGATATTTTGACATGCAGACAGAAGGTTGCAGTGGAAGCAGATTCTCGTCTTCACCAAGACAAAAGCGGGACTTGTCACCTAAGATGACCTGTTGCCATTCTGGTTTTGTATTACTTGAGACTAGAGACTACCAACAATCCTGTGAGTGGAGGCACTGTGGTTAATATCAAGATGAACGCTTCTGTTATGCCAATTCAGAGGCTCAGTGTCATGATGTGGGGTTCAATTTCAACGCAAGAACAGCTTTGCTCTTCACTTTAGGCACTATAAAAGGCCAAAGTTACATTAATAAGGTCCTGCAACCAGTGGACTTACAGTTTCTGAATGCACACACTGATGCACTATTTCAACAGGACAATGCTTGTACACATACTGACACCATCTCAAGAGCTTGCTCTGCCATCAGCTGTCGGCGCCCAGAGGGAGCACAATTGGCCTTGCTCCCTCCGGGTGGGTAGATGGCGCTCTTTCCCAATTGCGCTCAAAGGTGGCGCTGGGCGTCACGAGGCGTCTGTGAGCGGATGTATCAGAACCTAGTCAGCGCGTTAGCCTCTCAGGTAATGCTGCATCAGCAGCAGCTCAAAAAAAGGGGTGACTGATTAACATGTGTCAAACGAGGCACGTGCTCGTCCGCACCTCCTAGGGTCGCAGGTGCCACTGGTGATGGGACGCATAAAGGGATGGGTCAATTGGATAACCAAATTAAGAGAAAAAAAAGGGAAAAAAATCAGAAATAAATTTATATATAAAAAAAACAGAAAACACAGCTAGTATGTTCTGATGTTCTGATTAACCATCTTGCAGTTTACAGGTGCACTATTCCTTTACAAGTTAATGAAAAATGATTATCACTGTATTTTTCAAGATTCTGACGGTTTCACGGTATATCACTTTTTATTATTTATTCATATATTTTTGCATGACTGGGCTTTTATATAGGTCTGTGACTTTCTGTACTGTTAGGAGTACATATACTTTAAAACACTAAGGCTTTAATTAAGGCTTTGATTACTATTGGGTTTATTTTGTAAAGAAATCAGACTTTAGTAGCAGAAAAACATCAAAATCAGCCTCTTCTTTCTCCAGTTAACAAACAAATTCAGTATTGTGTGCATTAATATTATCCTTCATGCTGCAGTATTAATATATTTATACAGGGCTATAGTTACTGCTCAGCTTGTATCATCGAGTTTTAGAGAGTTTTATCACTTGCTGTATAAATGATTCTCTAGTCAGAACCATTTCTGGTCTGTTACATTTCCAGAGCTATGTGCGTCGAGCTATGGTGTAGGGTACAGTGTAGGCTACATGATGACGAGTAGGCTACGGTGTAGGTTTGATGCAGAAGTATAAATTGGCTCCACAGAGCTCAGCTTCCAGTGCGTTAGCTTGTTATGCTAACTGGCTAGCGTTAGCTAGTGAGCTGTACTTCTAAACAGCGCTCTGCTGCTACACAGCGCTCTTCTAGCAGTATAGTGGTTCGTGAAAAATCCATACCGGTTCTAAACTGACGTACGGTATACCGTATGTACCAGTATACCGCCCAGCACTACCTTCCTGTAAATTACTATTTTTAAGATATATCTTTTGTTTACGCAGTGATGACAGTCATGCATCTAAGCAACTCGCCTGCATCACGCCACTGGAGACTTTAAGCAGCTGCTGAAGAGGTTAGTGTTCAGCAGTCGGCCCTTTCAATCTGTCTATCAGGGACTGCAGCCACTGCCTTCAATTGCCCCTGCCAAAACCTTGTCACCACCAATCTACATCACTTTCACTTCCTGCCGTCTTACACCAGGAAGAAGTCTGCTGCTTCTGTACAGCACTGAACCTTAGAACCTAGCGTAAGCATGCAAACACACGCGCACACACACACAAGCAAACACACACACACACACACACACGCACACACACACACAAGCAAACACACACGCACACACACACACACACACAAGCAAACACACACATGGCTGCTGCTGTTCAGGAAACAGGAGCTGCCACATTAAGCAGAGAGTAAGCCAGTGCACTCAGTCTGACTTCTCTCCAACAAGCACTTAAGACGTAGCTTCTCTCTTACATTCCTTCTCTTCTTTTCTTGGACAGCCCCCACATACACTCTCCCTTCAACTCTCTCGGTATCCCCTGATGTGCTTTTAACACTCATATACATTAATGAGCTTTGTGTTTTGTAATAAAAAGCAGTATGAGCTGAAACACTACACAGAATGCAGTGGGGGTGTGCCATATCATATATCATACGCAATTATATCAGCAAAATCTCTAAATTGTGACATCACAATTTTTTTTAAAGCAGTCTATTCTGTATGTTCTGTACGTTTTGCTATTTACTTATAATAATTATTTTTTTTTTTTGTAGATTGTAGTTGTTACATTACTTTATTTTTGTTACATTTCCTATTCTGTTAAATTAGTGTTTTCGAAATAGACATTTATAGTCTTTTGTTTCTACTGAATGTTTAAACATGTTATTTTTATAATAATAATAATAATATAATAAAACTTAAGTTTTTATTTTTACTTACGTGTTTACTTTGTAAATTTTTGTAGTATTTTATTATGATAAAGAAAATGTTTTGTCGTATCGCCAAGGATATTGATAGATTGCTTTTTTACTTATGCTGATGAATCTCTCCCTCAGATACACCTGTGGCTTAATATATATATTTTTTAAATAAAAAAAGCTTTTCTATCCTTCCCAAAAATACAGAGAGGTATCAGATTTTAATATTAATCAGAATATTGATATATAAATAAAAAATAAATGTAATTCCATAACATAACATTATTTTTTATAACATTGTTTTTTATTTACATTTCGGAAAGTGGCGGAAAAGTGTGAATATCCACAATCAATCGTAGAATATTGTTTCACTTCTAAAAAATTTTATCATTATTCACATACATCAGTTTCTTACATCCTGTTTTTAGCACTTAAATGAAAAAAAAAAAACATGAAACAAAAACAGAATCCTTTTACCCATTACATGAGCTCTTTGGTGTCTTTCGTAGAAGAGGATGACGTGTATAAATCAGTGTAAATATCAATGCATTGTTTTTGTGATATCACAGAAGGAGTAAGTTCATGATAAAGGTTTCTTTTGTCTAGTTGACATTTATAGAGTCCATTGGCTGGGGATAAAAAAATAGGCAGTGTGCTAGACCTTTCATGAGCTCTCTGCAAAGCTCTTCAGTTACTTTAAATCTGCATTAAATACTCATCTGTTCACACACAAGTGTATAGCTTTAATATTATATTAGGCAGATGAGAAGTATGATATACAGTCTTTTTCAGTGACATGTGCAACTTTACAATATTACAGTACTCTATGTTACATCCTCTTTCTCTAGAAAGCAGCACAGCTCGTGCTGCAGATACTCCTGACATGGCAAGCGTGGCCCAAGCCAGCAAGGGTAAATGAAACAGCCTGTATCAGCCAACAGAGCATGTGAGAACTCCTGCTGGGAATTATACAAGTTGTGGCAACCCTGCGTGTTCTCTCTCTGCGTGTTCTGTGTGTGTGTGTGTGTGTTCTTTGTTTCTCTTTACATGGTGAAATTTTCAGGCAACTTCAGCTGCTTAACAATTGCAACAAAATTTCACCTTCATTGCATAATGTAAAGCCTCCTGCAGTTCTCTTCAAACTTGCATTAACCATCTTAACGCAAAATCTAGCTTAGCCCATAAAAATAGTGGCAGTGTAGAATATAATGTTACAGTCAAATGCATATTGGTTGGTAACCAGTTAGCTTAACCAGTTTAGTATTCAGTTTAAATTGTTTCTTGATAATGTTAAATGTTTAATTTCCCTGTGTTTTGAAATGTGTTGTTTTCTCATATTCTTTCTTTAACGGCTTTTGTGGCTAAAGGTTCATAAAGCATTATTGCTAATAACCAGGACAAATCAGCAAATACTGTTTTCATCAGACATAAAAGTAGAACCTATTTATTTTTATTGATGGACATGACTGCTGTAAGAGTTCAGTATCTGTCTTTATATGACATTGTAAGTGAAGATCAATGGGGTTCCAAGACTAGGTGCCATTATGGAGCCAGAAGAGCCCAAATAAATGGTAATATTTTCTGGCTATTTACATGCTGGTCCTTCTCATTATGACCAACATGAATATGCACATGTTGCAAATCCTTTGGTGTGCGAAATTAGCAATTAGTAAACCTTAATGCTCTTTCACAACAAGTACAACGAGTACAATCTGCTTTCTGAAACCAAAACAAAAAACACATTTTGAGCAACACCCAGCCTACAGGAACGTTTCCCCGTGTCTGACAGCATTTACAGTGCTAGTATTAATAGCATGTGAATAGATATGTGCCTTTTCTCTGTGAACTTCTTGTTCCCGGCCTCTCTCTTTGTCTCCCTCTTCCTCTCTGTTTTTCTCTCTTTGAACTGTTGAGCAATGAACAATGAACAGACTGGTTGTCAGTCTCTGATGCAAATGTGAGAGAACAGATCTGCCCTGAGGTGAACAGATTTTCAGCCTGGTATTGTTTTGATTCGGGGTTCTGCAGTTAGGCTAAAAAAGGAACAGCTTGTAGTTGTATGGCCTATTTAGTTTGCATTGCCTCGTAGCTGTTTTAGCTTTTTTCTTTTCAGTCCTGTGACCAAAACCAACGTTGAACATGCAGACGCACTGAAATGAGCTTTGGTGCCACACTTCTCTTGATGACATCATCTGCCCTAGCAGTTTCCTCTTTCCTGCCAGTCCTCTGGGAGATCACTCAAATTACCCTGCACTGAGACGGCGCCTTCAAACGAGCACAGACACTGATCTACCTCCTTCTAAATGAGCATCTATGGCCGCTCAGGGAAAAATACAAGGGTAGTTTTGCTCATCCTGTGTGTTATTATCCTTTTATAAAAATGGGCTCATATTTGCTGACAGAATTTTACTGTCACCAGTGCAACATTATGGTTCCTCTCTTATGGTTTGGATGCGATGTCAATCACATATTAACTTTGCAATACTGTGGTAGAGCTTGCAGTGAAAGCAGTGAAGTAAAAACCTCAAGTGAAACTTGCTTACTGGTGGCATAAAACAGTCTCTACAGCCTTTATATTGGTTTCATTTGTTAATGTTTTAAGTTAATACGATTTACAAAAGGCAATTCTTAAAGAGGTGGTCCTGCCAAAAACTGGGTTTTAATATGTCTCATATTATTATGTAATCTACCATAAGGCTGCACTAGTTTGCAGCACTGAGGAATTTATATCCTGTTTGGGTTTTCATCCAACAATGTTCATTCTCTGGCTACTGTAGCAATAAAGTGTTACACCCCTCAATCAGTAATATTAGCTATCTGACTTCCTTCTGCTTCAGCCAGCAAGAAAATAGCTTGTATAGCACTGTTGGAGCCAAGCAGACCCTTTTACAACAGTGTCTCTTTTTTAATTTTCAGTACTTTAATGTACAGGTTTCTCTCAGTGGAGAGAAAAAAAATACACTTGCCCAACATAAGAGAAGATCAAGTTTTTAAAGCCCCTGCTCAGACAATAAACACAGAAACACTACTATGATATAGCAAGAAGACTTAAACATGTTTTCCCAGTTAAAGTTTAAATGGAATCCTGATTGTTCCTAATACTAATAGAAAACTAAAAAAAAAAAAAAAAGTACAATGTATTTATGGCTTGTGTGTGATGAACAGCATCTTCAGCATTTCCCTGCTCTGAACTACTTTAAGGATGTTTTACACATGACTCTGATAAGAGTTGATAAGTTAAGAATGAGCACACTGAGAAGACTCGCAAGATTTCTGGCCAAAACTGCAGCTCAGTCTGCAGCTCAGTCTGCAGCTCAGTTCACTATACTTCTTTCAGAAGTGTGCAATTTTTGCTGCCATCATCCCCCACTACCCACAGTGACCTCACTGACCTTACTTCAACTCTGCTATATATATATATATATTCACACTCTGTATACAGTATATCATTGCTGTTATACAAGCCATATTAATGCATGAACCAATACAAATGCTCCAAAAAAATTACTTGGGGGGGATCGATAAAATAATAAAGTTGTTCTTATGACTTCCATCGAAAGTTATATAAAACCAATCAATGAGTCATAACCTTACGACCACCTGCCTAATATTGGATAAGTCTTTCTTGTGCTCCAAAAAAGCTCCAACCTGTTATAAATGACCTTCATAAAACCTCTGAAGGTGTCATATTATACCTGGCACCAAGTCAAAGACTGGCCACCCACACAACCTGCCCATTTTTGCAGCTTTTAACACATCAACTAAATGATTATATATAAAAATATTGATTATTAATATAGCACTAATAATACATGTAATGACCTGTCTTCCTGTTTGCAACAGCCATACCACTGTACTAAACATTGTGTTGTCATGGTGAGCACAGCTGTGTGGCACAGTCACGAGAGTGTGTGAGGGAACAGATCCAACAAGCTCAGGGGTCCATGACGTGCCTCGGCCTGCCCTGGCCATCCCACTGTCCTGATTCAGGATTCTTAGACAGCGGCTTGTGGAATGATCTGAATGTTCTCAGGAAGAGAAGCCAGGAAAGGAGCAGGGAAACATTCACTGCTCCAGTTCTCCCATATTGGGTGAAGAGCTTTTATCTGGCTCCTGATTTCCTGCCCAAATAAGCTCAACTCACAATTATGTAAAAATAGCTGGCATAACATCAGGTCTACATCTAGACATCGATTCCTGGTCTTATAAGTCAATGATTTGTCTAATAACAGCTGAGACCGCACAGACTTCATACAACAATATTGATTTTAACTTTTAGTGGTACTGATAAATCCCAAAGGTTTAGTTTGCTAATTGCAATGTATGTCAGATTGTTTAAAATCAAAGGCTGTTTTTACCAATACCTGCATTAGCTACTGAACCCTCTGTTAAATCACAATGTTATAAATCTGATGAGTTTTGTTTTGTGTTTACATTTTTCTTTTGAATGTCACTTCGTCCTCTAAATGCCAAGGTCAAGAAGGAGTTAAATAATAGAAGCCAACTGTATTAAACTATTGCAACATTTAATTGTAGCAAATGGGAAAATGGCAGATATTTCTATAATTTTACAGACCTCGAGGGTCAAACAGATATTAGCTCTCTAAGATAATCAAACAGGTTTTACCTCTCAGGTCAGCTCAATTTGGCTTGGCTCAGCTCAGCTCATTCAACATTTTTTTTTCCATTGCTGAGTAAATCTCACGTGTGTAGAATGTGTAAAACTAATGGAGGGAAGCCTCTTGGAGGAAGCAACGTAAAGAATTTTAACCCACTAACTGGATACCCCTCAAGAGTGTTTAATTTAGACTGTACAGTAAGTAGTTATTAGAACAAAACAGCAGAGCTAATTGCTCTAAACACACATAACAGTAAATGGTGAAGACTACATTATACCACCACCAAACACACAGCAGCAGCAGTCAGATATCGATAGAAAAAAATATATATTTTCAAAGTAAGGAAGTGTTTAGTACTAGATATGAAGTGATCATCAGTTCTGTTTTCACTCTGAGCGCAATCATGGATTTCTGTAGCTACGCAGATTTACATACTTTCTCAGCTGGACCACAGTGTTTTTAATGGAGTTGATTTTAAAAAAGTATATATTTCATCTTCAGAGACAATGTAGAACATTACAGAAGCCCTGCATGATGACATATTACTTGCCTGAAAAGGTAAATGTAATCTAAATGTAATCTGGCTCTGCCCTCTATCGATATCATGATTGGCTGAATAAAGTGAAAGAGAAGCATTGATGAATAACCAGCTTCAAAAACACTGATCGGTCTATCTCTAATACCCAGTGTGAATTTGGCAGGGCTACAATTGATCAATTCAGTGTGTTTTTGAGTAACTGTAAAGAGTTGATTTTAGAGAAATTCTGATAGATGGCAGGTTTGTGTGGGCACTGAGTTCTGAGTGGAGTCTTGTTATCACCTGAAGGGAGAGAGACAGTGAAAACATGTCTGCTCACACAACCACACACTAAATATGATGTCAGAACTGAAGCACTCCATCTGTCCTTTCCTTTACAGTAAACTGAGTTGCTAAAAATATAGCCAGCTGCCAGGTGTCAAGATTAAATGTATGCGTGTCCTTGTGTACTGATGCAATCTAGTATTTATTGCTTACAATAATGCATTACTGAAATAAAAGGAGGCAAAAATAACACAAAACAAAAATGGAAGAGGCTTTATCATTCTTTACGGGCCATCAGACTCAGGAGCAGATCTAACCTCAATTTCCTGGAATCCCATGTGTTCGCGGCTTCACTGGAACAGGTGACGTACCTGAAGGCACACCGATAACTGTGTTAGCCTAGTAGTGATCTGTGCAGCATTTATAACAAATGGTTCAACCTCAGGGCAGGGAACAGGGAAGCTGCTTGGAAATAGTGATGCCAAGATTTCAAACAGAGCATGCTATTACACAGATTTTCACAAATACCATCTTGATTGTCCTCTGCATGCTACTAGAACAGCTCACTTTACAGACTTCTGAAATTGTCCTGTACTATCTGGTACTTAGAAATTACAGCAGTTCACAGCTTTAAGACTTCAACTTCAACATGGTTCAATGACCAAAGGATACCCAACACCTCGTCACAAGTTTCTGATGTGTCCCTTCTCAGATCACCGTCAGTAGTAGCTCACCTCAGCTGAGTAGCAACAACCCACAAGCCTTGCTGTTTTGTAGCAGCTCTGACCCAATCACCTGGCCATAACAATCCAGGCCCTTGCTTCAAGTCACATACACCTGACTATTTCTCCTATATCCAGGTTCACTATGAAATACTTATTGACTATAAAAACCGACAGTTTAAAAACAACCCAGACCTTAAATTACTGATGTTTTGCCACATCAGTCCGCTCTCTTTTTCCTTTTGTACCAACTTTATGCAAATAAGCTGAGTGCAGACATATGAGATTGTTGCTATGTGGCACGGTGACCTATGAGGTCACACCAACAGTCAAGCCACATGCTCAATGAAATGCACAAAAAGTGGTAAACTGCATATCCCTCAGCATCCCACCCCCTTTATATGTACACTATATAGATAAGTATAGATAAGTATTGTGACACTTGCTTTTTTTTTTAACATCAACTGAATTCAAAAATCGTTTTTCCCTTCATTTGCTGCAACATCAGTTCTTACTCTTTCAAAATGTCTTTCAATTATAGAAGATGGCTGTGAGAACTTGATTGCATTTAGCCACAAGCCTGTTGGTGAAGTCAAATTCAACGAGATGCCACTCCATCTTACTGGATAGTGCTACATTATCCAGAGAAAATAATTCCACTGCTCTACACCTCAATGCTGTGCAGATTTTGTACTCGACTAGCCAAAGTTTGGAACTATGCATAGTGACATTATAGGCTCATGTGCCTCCAGCTCCTCCAGAGCCCATCATTCTATTGTTCAGGGCTTTTCTATTGAGATTAAAGCTATGAGTGGGTACTTGACCCCCGTGTCAGCAGTGGGAGCGCTTTAATGCAGCTGAATTCAGTAAATAAATAAGAAGGCGTATCCACATCTAAATGTTTAGACATACAGCATATTATATAATCAGAAGTAAATACTGTGGGCATTTTTTACTGTGGGTAATAAGCCATTGTAGAACCATAGAATGCTTGAGATATATGTATGAGTGTAGGTGCTGCATCACTCCTCATTGCAAAAAGCTCACATAACCAATCAGACTCTGGCCACCTTTATAAAACACTAAGACCCTATCATCAGATCAGTTCCAGTGAAAATCATTTCCCCTCATCACTCTAACGCAGTCGAACGTTTCAGTGTGTCACTGCAGACCTCCTGCAGGCTGGAACTGAGAGGAAGCCTTTAACAGTCTCCTACACTCATCCTCCTCACTCACTCACTCTCTCTTTCCTCTCTGATCATTTCTTCTTCACAGTCTTTTGTCCTGTTCCTTCCTCCTACTCTCAGCTTTCTCAAACTTCTGCTCTTACGACAAACCTGAGAGTTCACTTCTAATGCCACTGCGTGACATTTCTCACGCAATGTCTGACCTTCAACGTGTCTGTGGGTGGGTGTGCGTGTGGAGAAGGGGTTGGGGGGGGGGGAGACGCCCACAGTGAAAAAAAGACGCCCACAGTGGCGTCTTTCTCATAATCTCTTTCTTTTTTAACAGTTTGTTCTCTCATTTCGTGTGATCTATTCAGCTATTTTCAAACCTGTTTTGCAGGTTATGCAACAATACAGAATATGAAGGCACTTATTCTGCCCAGGAGAAATGTAGTGCAGTTAAGTCTTTTCCCTGCTCCAATATAACTGACACAACAAGCCCTAGAGAAGATATAATAAGCAAGAGTGGAATTTTACCCATGTGCAGCCGATACTGGTGACCTGCAGATTTATCTGTAATGCTGATAAGTGCTGATAATTAGAGACTGTTCCATTTGCAGTAAAGACCATGCAGGATTTCTCAGCAAGCCAGGAAACTTAAACCTCAAATTGAAGACCCTTCAGTGGAATGTTTCTCAGCTCCTCTCTTAACAGACAGGCTAAACTCCTGGCTTATGTTATTTCATAGCATTCTGAAGTCCTTGATTAGCTAAATGAGGTACATACTGGGGTTGGAAATGAAACCTACAGGAGGGCATATCTCTAGGAGTAGGTGGTACAATCTGTTTAAACACATGGCAGCAACAAATAGGTCAAACCGGCAAATAAAATAAAATAAAAAAACATCAAGGACAAGCACTGGGCAGTATACATTTACTTTTACCACAGTATAAGGAATTGCAAAAAAATAGGGGTAATACTACTTGCTATTTTTCTACACATCGTGACATGAGAGCATAAAGTTGAGTGAATAATATTAGGAGTAACTTATCAGTCAGTATCTCAATGTTCTTTTCATCACTAATCCAAAGAGGCATCCAAACTAAGTGTAACCAGAACAATGGGTCCATGTGAACCATTAAGGGATTAGTACGTTTTTAGAATGCCTGTTAGACAAGTTTCCATTTCTGGCTACACTTGTTTTCAGGCACATCCTAACTATTCAAGTTTGTTCAGGTTTGCTATGGAAATACAAAGACTGGATGGTTACAGTTTCATACAATTGGATAAGATGACAAAAAACTGGATCAGACATTTGAACTAAAATACATTCAAATGTAACAGGCTAAATTTATTTTATGACAAATAAGGAAAATAAAAGGTCATTTACAGCATCGTTAACCTGTAAATCTGTTCCTAGTGCTAGAATATTGAGATTGTGTGGATATTAATGCTGCACGAAAACTGGAAAAAAATGACATTGTATTACATTTTCTTTTTCTAATAAATATTGAAATGTAACAAAATACAGAAACTGTCAACAGCTCTTGCCAGAGGTCAATGTTCTAACATGCTGGGATGTTTCTAATGCTTATATGTGCATTTTAAGACTACAAAAAAAATCCTTATTGATATCCGAAAAGCTGGAAAAGCTCCGTATTATGACGTGTAAAAAGATCTGACATGTGACCATTGTGCATGCACACATTGTGATAACAATAATATTTGAGGAGAGAGGACTAAAAATAATAGCTCAAACTACAATTTTATAGAAACTTTAAAATGAACAATTAAGGCCCCTGACTGTCAATAACTGTACAAAAGAGCTTTTGCCGTGTTTCTAGAGTGCAATAGTAGGTTGAAGTGTTAGAGATTTTTGCATAATGTCCGCATTGTTTTAAAAGTTTCTTTGTCATATAATTGCTTTTGTAGTGAAAGAAGCAAAAACAGGCCTGCCAACTGCACTAATAGTTGCTTGTAATTCAACACAGGCGATTTTTCTTTCACTTCATGTACATTCAGGGACTGAATGTATAATGACGAACAGCATGTGGAAAAAGGAGGAGAGGGGTTCCACTTCATGTTGGCGTGAAATAAAGGCTGGAACGCTCCATGATGCTCCAGACATAATTGTAGGAAAAACTGAGGTCGGGTGGGCTTTATGTTTTTGAACTGAAACCCTTCCAGAGTCATGGAACCCATAGCACATCTTCTGGATGGAGAATTCCAAGGCTGAAGTTTGTACTTGGTTAAGGAGTAATGGACACAGCCTATACTAAGCCTCGGTGCATACTCAACTTTCTTCAAAAAGCTGTACCAGGCTGTACAGCATACCAGATCTTTAGTTAAACACAACAGTATTGTTGACTAATATTCAATTTCTTTTACAATATGTGTTACTTTGGCCATTTCTAAAAGCATTAAAATAGGATAAGACAATTTTAAATAGAGGAATGAAGAAATGTTGTGTGGTGCAAGTTTTACTGCAGGTCATATGACTAATGCAACACACTGATGAAGCACTAAACACTCCTACATCCACAACAGCCTTCACTAAAGGGTCTTAGGCAATGCTTATGGTAACATGCCACTATAGTAAGAGCGCCACATTTCATACATGTGGACTGTTTGTGATTTCCTCACAACTGTTGCTATTTTCAGCTTTCTATTTACAGAAAACAAGGGTACCAACAAAAGTGTGAGGAGCACCTGCTGTACTGTTGTGCCTTGAGCCTTTTTCTTAGTTTAAGACACACTTCTAAATGGCTCTGTAATAATTACTAGCAATTACATAATTACTGGGTGTGTAATATATAATTAACACTAAGGACACATAAAGTCCTTAGAGTTGTAATCTATAGATTTCTAGATAGATTACTATAGGTGTTATTTAAAAGCTGATGATAATTGTTGGGATATTAAAACATAAAGAAAATTTCACCAGAAAAAAGTCAATGATCAAAACTGCTGTGATAGCAATAAAGCAATCTGTATATCCAAGATGGTAACAGGAATATTCCCCTAGTACATGTCATGGGAAAATGGAATGAATCAGAGTATGAATTTTCCTTTTGTATCAAGAAGCAATTTGCCATATATTATATTGCATGTCCTGCAATGTGACTACTGCACAGCCTACCACAGTTTAACCTGTTCATTCCTACTGCAGCATTAATAATGATTTGAATTACTGTGAATTACTTTTTAATTACTTCTAAGGGCACACAAAAAGATTGTTTGACTCCAAGAGATATAGGAAAATTCTGTGTAAAAAATAAATTATCATATTTGAAAAAAAAAAAAAAATCACACCACACAAACATCACAAGTAGACACATAGCAATACCTAAATGTTGGATAAACAACACCAAGAAGATCCATAAACTGCCCCATTAAATGTATGTGTTACCAAGAAAAGAAATGCACCTAACAGACTTCAGCACTAATACTGACAGCAATATGCTGCATGTATAAGCAGTGGGATAAGTACACCCAGCATTTTTCAGAACTGGTGGAAGTCCTGATACTTGAAACATTTTTAGAATTTGATTCCTGTGGAAGCTGCTTTCTGATTCAGACATCTAAACGTGTTCCCAGCAGGGTTTGTTGCTGCATTTTGAACCATGTGCAAATGAAATCAATCAACCCTGCCTGGTAGTTGCTCACACCACTCCCAAATAGAGATGAATAGGGATGAGTTTCCACCTTTATTTAGAGGCTGGATGTACTACAAAGTTTCACTGCAGTCGTATGGACAGTGTTTGAGAATTACTATCCATGTCCTCAAAGTAATTTTACTTGCACTTTCAGGATTAACCACATTTGCTTAGTGTGTACTTTTATACAGAACTACCCACTTCTTGTTAGGTTTGTTTAACTTCTGATAAATGTCTTGTGTTTTGCAGGATTTTTGTTTCTGCAAGAGCAAACATATTTGAAACTGGGTGACAGAAACAACTACAGATATATTGGTGATTGAAGGTTTATGAACTGTTTGAGATTTTCTGATACTTCTGCATAAATTTGACATAAAACAAATTTTCACAAATCCTAGCACATAAGAAAAATCAACTCAAAGGCAACAAATGAAAAATTACAAAACTTGCCCATTTATTTATTAAGAAAATGGATCCAGTATTAAGCACAAACTTTCACAAACTTCCAAGCACCACCGTACCTTTGGTTTTGAATATGCCTGTAGCATTATTTTATAACAGTCAATGCATTTTTTATCCAGAGAGCTAAAAAAAAGTGTGTTAACAAAAGTACACCAAGTACACCAATTTAGGTGCACCAAACACTGTAGATAGTTGATTAAATGGCAATTTGTGTGTTAAAGTCATGGTGACCATTGGTTCCAGTCACCTCTATTGTATGTTTTGGTAAGTTACTCCACCCTGCTGAAAAATCCAGCTCAAGACCAGCATTTGCTTCTAGCTGAGGTAATGGTTAAGGTGGTTAGAAGCCTGGTCTTCCAGATATATAATTAACCTATGCTGGGAAGCTAGCTGGTCAGCCACCTTCTGACCAACACTGCGTATGCTGTTTCTGAGTTAGGTCATGGCTTGGTCATGTTGGTTTTTCTTGGCCAAGCATGGTTTTTCTGGGCATGCTGATCATAGTGGTCGACCAGTTAAGCAATGTTGGTCATGCTGGCCATCCAAACTGGTGATGCTGATTAAGTGGTGGGGCTGGTCAACCAGCTTGATGATGTTTATTATGCTGGTCAGCCCAGCTTAGGTGATGTTGGTAATGCTGTCCAACATGCTTGGTCATGATGGTTATGCTGGTCAACCAGCATGGTGATGCTGATTATGCGGTCCATCAGCATGGTCAAGATTGGTCAGAGTGGTGGTTTAGCTTGGTCAGGTTGATCATGCTTTAGTCTAGGGCTGCAACAATAAGTCGATATAATCGTCAATGTCGATTATTTAAATGCATCGACTACAAATTTAATTGTCAACTAATCGTTCATTTGTAACAGTCCTGCATTACACAAAGTGCTGGAGACAGAAGAGTAGCTCACTGAGTGGCTCACTCACACAGTTTACACTCAACTCCAAAAGTGCCCAAACACTAGAGATTACATATTTACTCACAAAATATTAGTACTTTCCACATTTAAAAAGCATCTAGACATTTAAATGTCTTTTAAAATCTCATGTTCAGCTGTTTCTATTGTTTTTAGAGATGGAGAACATGACAGAAATAATAGTTGATTAATCGACTAATCGAAAATATAATCATCACAAAGTTGACTACCAAGATAATCAACAGTTGCAGCCCCACTTTAGTCCAAACTCATCAAACTTTAACCAAAACTAGTCAAGAGCTAAGCTGAGCAACTATCCTAATCTTGAACAACATCAGCCGTTCTGTTGGCTATGTTTTTCAATTGGGTAGATTGAAGCATTTCACCCCAAATCCACCTGAATGACTACTCAATGCTGGTTGACTAGAATAACCAAGAGAAAGTGTGTTTTTTTTCCCAGATAGTGAAGGTTGTCCAATGGGAACTGCTCTAAACTCTACTACTGTTGGCTCACTGTCTAATAGACATATCTGTCTGTCACTATCTATGTTCTTTAGACTGGTGAGCCCACCTCCTCAGTTTCACTCTCAGTCTACCAGCGTGTGAATCAGCTTCACAGCGAGTCCTTAGAACTGGGATAAACAGCGCTGCACCTACCTGCGTTGTAAAAGCGGTCGAGTACGGCCGTCTCTCCGAAGTCCAGCTTCCCGAAGAGCACGATCTCGAGCGCGGTGCCCACGGCCTCGCAGGCGTCCCGCAGGCACTGCAGGGCCATGCTCTCGGCTCCCGTCTCCGAGTTCAGCACGTAAGCCACACTCGCCCGCCGGTTTTTGCACTTCCCCGGTGTAAGCAGCCCCCCGAGCCCGGCTCCGAGTCCGCTCTCCGCGGGGCATCCCGCAATGACCCCCGCCGCCGCCGCCGCCACCGCCGAGGACGCGTCCTGCCAGAAGGTGCCGGCGGCGGGCACGGCGGGGCGCGAGCAGTCCTCGCGACACGGAACCGGCAGAGAGACGCACTCCGGCTCCGGGTTCATCCTCCCCTTCTTCTTCTACGGAGGAGGAGGAAAAGAAAAGAGAAGAAAAACAGTAAAAACGCTCCTCCAGTCACTTCAGTTCCAGTTTCTTCTGCAAACGAGTTTTAGACATTCCTCCGCGCAGAATAATAAAAAATATATATAAAATAATAATAACGAAATAAATCACTGTTCTGTTCTTCACTCAGATGTTAAAAAAAAGATGAAAATCCTAGATTCATTAAAAAAAGTTGTGAATAATTAGTTAAAAATGTAAAAACACGTAGGTAAATGGTCCTGCAGCGCTAGCGCCGCTGCCCAGCCGGTTTGTTGTTGCTGTCAAGTCAGCGGCCACGCGCTCGTTCCAGCCTCGAGTCACGACGCGCGCGCGCGCTGTTTGTCCGTTCAAAAGTGAGTGCTCTCGGTGAGCCGTGGCTCCGAGAGCCCGCGCGCCTCTCCGCGCAGCACGACGACGCGGAGGAGTTGAAGTTGCCGCACGACGCGTCGGAGAGCCGCAGGAGGAGGAGAGGGAAGTCCTCGACGATCCGCGCTGCGCGAGACCATGTTCACCACAACACCAGCTCGACGGATCCGGCGCGCGAGGCTGCACGAGCTCAGCTCATCGCGCTGCGAAAACAAACACGAAAACGAGTCACACTCACACGCTGCCTGACTGCTCGCTCGCGGGCTCGTGCGGACCCTGCCCTATCACCACTGTTATCTCCTCCACATCACCAGAACTCACACACACACACACTACTCACGCGAAAACGGGGCGGGGCGTATTAGCATACCGGGAACGCCTTTTAAAGAGTCAGGCGGTCGAAAGTGAACATGGAGGAGGTGACGGGGGATTTCTGTTGGACATTACTCACGTTCTGGATAAAGGGGAATTCCACCGCCTTTTTAAAAGCGTCTCTTGTGATGAAACGGTTAAAATGTGAACTAATTCAGAGGAGGTTCTGCTGAAACGGGTCATTCTAGGAATTCTAGGAAAGTTGTACTGCTCAGAATTGTTTACACTGGTGGAATGTACTGCCTACGAAAGCTACATCGCAGAAGATTAATGCAGTAAATTGTTATAAGGCTGTGGAGTACATGTTACAATAAGACAATGTTTTAAGAGAGAGAGAGTACAGTTATGGGGTACGTGCAAGGTCAATCCATTTATTTCTGCTGTAGACTGAAATAATTGAAAAAAGTTGGTGGGTTCAGACAGAAGGTGCTATCTTCTGAACTGTGTACCAGATCCAGATGTAAATACATGAAAACAGAAGCTGAAAAGCTGATCTTTAGTCTCATATTCACATTTTAATGGCAAACCCAAATGTTTTCAGTCTACAGCAGAAACAGGGGGATCAGCCTCACTGTTCCACCAATACTTTTGAAGGGGACTGTTTATATGTTACATGATGGTAACTTTGACATGGCATACTAAATACTAAACAAACTACTGCGTGGAGAAGTTTAAAAAAAAAAATAAATAAATAAATACAGCACTGTCACATTACACATTTTGCTGTTTCAGCAAGGGTAGGCTCTTTTAACATCATGAGATTTAAAACAAATTTCTTTAACTAAACTTTCTCTACAGAAAGACGATTGTCAAGTCATAATGCTGACCTCTAGTGGCCCTCTTTTGACAATGCAAATTAACAACCCTTAGTATTTTTCAACTGCTAACCGACACTGCATGTTTTCGTGTGTTTACCCGCTTTGTAATAACATAAAGGGGCCCTCATATACTTAAGATGTGTGTGCTTGAAAAAAAATAAGTGCATGAGGATTTCAGGAAAAGGACTGGGACCCACAGGACTATAGATTCTTCGTAGGGGATGTCCTCAATGAGGACTACTGAGGACTGGGGAAACAGCATCAACAAATCACTAAATAAATACACTCCACTATCTGTAGTAGCACAATAGCTGTATACACAATAGCCCTTAAGAATGACCAGAATAAGTATCACTGCATCCTGCAGAGAAGAATTAAACTCTCTGTTGCAAATGAAGTCACAGCCACCTCTAGTGGCATGGCCTGGTTAATGCCTCTGTAGTGGGATGCCCTTACGTCACTTCAGGAAATCCAGAACCCAGTTACACAGGGAGTTGTTCAGGCCCAGCAGACTCAGTTTTCCAGCCAGATGCTGAGAGACGGTAGTGTTGAATGCTGTCAGTGAACAGTATGTGTCTTCATTTTCCAGGAGGGTGAGGACTAGGTGGGATATGGTGGACAGGATGCAATGTCTTGAACAGTTGGTAGCAATGAAACAGTAATCATTGACATATGACACTGGGGACTTCCTCATCACAGGGATGATAATGGCAATCTTAAAGCATGTATGAACTACACATTGTGAATGTTCTTGAACATAATTACCATTGCTCAAATTACCTGTTGTGACACTTTTAAGAAGTGCAGGACAATTCCTGGTTGCCACTAATTTTATCACTGAGCTGACCTAGTACTGTTGTGAAAATAAACAAAACGGTGTTTAAAGCAGCATTATGTTGCTGCTTGACCTTGTCGCTTCTTGTCTCCCCCTACAGTAAAGTGCAATTTGTGCTTTGAGCAACCACTAAAGCACACACTTTTTACATGCATTTTGCAAGAAGATCTGCAGAACCATCCCAGAAAGTGAATGGAATCACGTGGACTTTTATGCAACAATGGCTCAGGCTACACAGCATTACACAGTTGTTGTGAACATTGTCCTCTCCACTTCACCAGAGTTACATATTGCAGTGTCTTGTTAATTTTTTATGCTTAGTGATTTTTAAGCTGCTATTTTAGGATATACAATATACTAGACATTGCCTTGACATTGTTATAATAATTAAAAACTGAAAAAAGTACCTGTAAATAGAAATTATGTTTTTTTTTTTTATTATATATTCATGAATAAATATTCAAGCGCTACTTGTTCACAAAATGTCTCAATCCTGCTCATATCATTTAATTTGTATAAATGACTCTAAACTGTATTAAAGCAATAAAATAAATAAACACCAACTGCGTGATTTGAGGTCACATCAGCTCTTAAAAAATCTGTATACTTTAAATGTTTAACAGTGAGAATGAGCTGACAACAAATTACTTTGTTTTTTACTATTAAAGAGTTAATTTTATTGTGATGGCAAATACAGTCCCCTCCAAATGTATTAGAAGAGCGAGGCCAATCCATGTATCTCTGCTGTACACTGCAAACATTTGAGTTTTTTTTTATTATACTTCTTAAAAAAAGAAAAAGATCAACATTTCAGCTTTTATTTACAGTTGTTTACATTTGGCACTGATACACAGTTTACACAATAGACCTTTTGAACCCACAAAATTTTCTTGTAAGTCAAAGTATTGGAATGTGTGACAGGTGTCAGTTGTATTTCTTGATCTGGTGTGTCCTGATACATTGATTATTTACAAAATAAATAGCAATAAATGTCTACACTCAGTTTCAGATTTGGGTTTTGTCTGTAAAGACTGTGCATTTATAGTTAGAGGAGTAACAACATGTCCCTGAGTAAAACAAGCAACTGTAATGCTAAGAGCAGATGGAAAATACATTAGAGCCATTATACAAATATTGTTTATAGTCTGTACTACAGTTTGCAATGCCCTAAACAAAAAAAGTTGTCACTGGTGTATTAAGTAACAGATGTCGAACAGGTAGACTAAGGAAATCCACAGCAGTTGATGACAGAAACAATATGGGCATATTGCATGACAGATTCATTAATCTTCATCGATGTAGAAACATGTCTGTCAATTTAAAGAAAGGTGCAACCAAATTAATTAGGAGATGCTTCACCATGCAGCAAGATAATGGCCAACAATTGGTGAACACCTAATTGTTTACTTGTTATCTCACCTATAAGAGAACCCTATAGAGCACCAAAATTATTTTTTAAATTATTTTTTAAATTATTTTTTCTACTGGGAAGGGCACTGTTTGGAACACAGTCTTCTGACTGCAGTGTATGAGGCACTTCATAACAGCCATCCCTACTATTTGAAGGACAGAAGTCCAAACAACCCTGGGGGGGCGTACGTAAAGGGGTGGGAAAAAAATAAGACCACCATCGAAGTGCACAACAAAGGATGGGCTTCGCATCTGGCATGACGTCAACGTGCACTTTTGTGTGTGTGTGTGGGGGGGGGGGGGGTGTTGTTGTTGTAGGGCTCGGCCTCCTTCAGGTACCGCGAGACAAAACGGGACGTCACGTCAGGATTTCATCTACCTCCCTCTCTCTCTTTTTTTCGCTCGCTCATTCGGACTCCCAATTTCAGTGCGCATGCGCTTGCTCGCCTCACTCTAGCATCCTCCGTCCCCCGAGGACCAGAGGCGAGCTCGAGCACCTGCTGAACTGAGCGAGCGAGCCAGTGAGTGTGAGTGGGAGAGAGATAGATAGATAGGGGGATAAATAGAGAGAGATAAGGGCATAAGAGGAGAGTGAAAAAGAGAGGGAATATGGGCTGGTACGCGCGGAGACGATGCTGATGGTAATGAGAAGGACAGCGAGCGTTCTTTCCCCGACAGCACCATGAGGCTAAACATCGTCACGCGCGTCCTCGCGCCGCTGCTCTGCTGTGTGCTCTCCGCGCTTCCGGTGAGCTCGAGCGCCTCGCGCGCCGTCTCCTCGCCGCTGTCGGACCTCAAGAGCAAGATCAGCGGTGTGGAGGAGCTGCTGGAGGAGTTCCGCCAGCAGCTGCAGCACGAGGAGCAGCCTTACGAGCACGAGCAGGAGGATGAGCAGGATGAGGATGATGAGGGGGAGGTAGGGGAGGATGAAGAGCGGGAGCACGGGCCCGTGGCGGCAGCCTGCCTCAGCCGCTTCGACTCGGCCGAGTCGCACATCATCCGCGCGGCCGTGTCCATCGAGCGCGGCGCCACCTTCCTGTCCGCTCCGAGCGACGCGCGCGACCCCGCCGACTGCCTGCGCGCGTGCTGCGCCGAGCCGCGCTGCACCGTGGCCGTGGTGGTGCGCGAGGAGCGCGCGGCCCCGCGCGACGGGCCCCGCTGTTACCTCTTCAACTGCACCTATCGAGGCGCGAGCGTGTGCGCGTACTCGCCGCAGCGCGGCTTCACCGCCTACAGCCGCAACGGCACCACCGCGACCACCGCGCTGCGGAGACCCGCGGAGGAGCAGCAGCAGCAGGAGGAAGAGGACGGAGGAGGAGGAGAGGCCTGGATGAGAGGTAATCACTGTTCTGTATGTTCATCGTGTAGTCATTTTCATTTATGAGAGACTAATCAGCTAAAACTGCCTCTGTTTATTCTCAACTCTCGCCTTAACCCCTTTTATCAGAACAGAACAGATGTTTCTGTGCCTTTATTACTGAAGTAACTGTAGAATTAAACCCTGTTCAGACTGGCCTCCCTCTATTGTGCCATACTCAATAAGCAGTCCAGGTTAAAACACTTTTTATAACGGCAGTCTGAATGGGTGGAGCCAAACTGTTCTACATTGTAAATAAAGCCCATCTTAAAACAACTGTTTTTGTAAAGTCATGTTTAAAATAGGGTTCATTCCCACAGATAAATTGTGCTGACTGTGGAATGTTTACATTCTACACCAATATTGAGGACAATACAAATAAAACAGGTTGATTGAAATATGCCCTTTAATATTTTTAACATTATAACATTAATCTGTAACATTATAAGTAGCTATACAGTTCATTCAAAGCATTCAGAACACATTTTGTATGCCTTAGGAGAACGCTATGCTTTTTCCTGCTAGTAGAAACCACACAGCACCAAGATCTCAGGCCAAAACAAAGGCTTAAGAGAGAAATCCAATGTGAAATGGACTTGGTTTGTGATTAAACATGATACAGAATAGAGACAAACGTCCACCCCCAACATTACAAAATAAAGAGCTTTTAGCCAATGGTCCCAACAACCTTACAATGCTAGCGATAAAGGCATTTTTACTCCATTAACAATCTCAAAGTAGCTCCACACAGTAGAACAGTAGAATTCAGAAGGTCTTGACATTTAAAATGAGGCACTGAGAACAACAAAGAGACTGTTGATACACACTGTATGCATTGTCAAAGCAAATGGCATTTGTTGTCAAGGTGGCTGTCTTAACTATAAAACAATTTGGGAAATCCTGGCGTCTGTTAGCATTGTGTCTCTAACCCTTGCGAGGCTGCTGTTAGCATCGCAGCTATTCTGCGCCAGTCCTGTGGATCCTGGTTATTGTCACTGCTATCATTGTGGTATCAACTTCCAAAATGTATTTTGTGTCAGCATATTGTTAGACAGCCATATGTATACAAGAATACTGATTTAGTTTGATAGAGGAATATTTTGACTGCTGCTTTCACCTGAGTGTTTTGTTCTGCACTTTGCCATCTTAATTGGCCAGACAATCTATAAACCTGAAACGCAGAAGATGTGTGACTTCATTCTTTACAGAGAAATTAGGCTATAATTGCCGCATGCAAACTGTATGGACATGGAAGGGAATGATACACATTTACAATCTACAGTCTTTCTGAGGAAAATTCAGTGTAGTCTGCAGTAGGTCCCTTAATATTACATCTTCTGTTAATACTTGTTTTTGATTTTAGTCTGCTTATACACTGTTACAGGTTCAGTGAGGCTGTGGAAAAGTAAAAAAAAAAAAAAAAACATTGTATTATAAACACATTGATATGCTTCAATAATTTTCAAACCTAAAAATCTGAATACAGGTTTATGTTTTTGTTGCACCATCCGTTTTTTATACTGCAAACATTTGGTACTTTGGAATGGGAAGGAAAATAATACAGAGATTGATAAAAATATCTTTTTATCAAATCTTAATAGTTTAAATATAAATGCAGATATTTTAGTGGATGGATCAAGTGTCAGTTAAACACTCTTCTCTTCTGGACCCATTAACAAATATCAGTGTGTAATAACAGTTACATCTAAATGTCTTTCCGATAGTGTTACTTTTTTGCAGCATTTAACTGTATAATTCTAGTAACATCATGCATCTGTGACCTGCACTTTTGTCTAGTGCCAGTATATTCAAGGTATCATTCCCAATTCCCACTTGTTCAGAAACCCAGCATTACACAGCAGGTGTGCATTTACACTTCAGTCTGGAGCCGACCTGCACCGCCTTCCATACTTCATCTAGAACATCTGAAGGAGTGTTTAGTCAGTGGTTAATCATTTACAACACAATGCTTGATTTCTGGAGTTGGACTCATAGCACAATAAAACACATCTTAAACACATCCAAATGAGCATTGACTACATGTTCAATAATTAATTAAGATCTGCTGTGTTTTTATAGATATAATACAGCTTACGTAAGATGTGCTTCCAAATACACTAGAATCCCACACGAAACTACATATTGTGAGATTCTGGACGGACATAATTGTGGTTTATTATTTTTATTATCTCTGTTTTTGACTGTCCTCTCTGAACTGGGACCCCAGTTACTTTAAAACACTACAGTAAAATCAGTGCAATGAGATAAGTGCAGTTGTAAACTCTAAATAGATGGCTTTTCTGATGTGAACTTTTTTTCATAGTGATTTTGAATGCAGTGAGATTAGATTTCGTCCTAAGGGCATGCATTAGTCGGTTCATGTCTCTTAGAGTTGAAAGCTCCTTCAGGTGCTGGTAAAAACAACTACATTTATGATGTAGTTGTCTCACAAAAAGCAGTGCAGCTTAATCACCAAACGATGAATTGAACCCAGATTCCTGCGTGATGTGGTAGCTCATTGACACAGAGTGGTATTATCTGTTGTGCCACCTAGATTACTCTGTGAAGTGTATTTGAAGTATATTTACTTCATTCACTATGGAAAATTGTGGTAAAAAGCCTTATCAAAGGATCAGAAATAGATCTGACTTAATAAAACCATACAAACCCATTCAGATATTTATTTTTCAGTACCAGTCTTTCAGGTCAGATTGGAACATTCTTGTTTGGGTTTGTTAAAGTAACACACAGATTTTTATTTATTTATCTGTTTATTTGTTTTTTATTTTTTAGATCTAGATGAACCACCTCGCAGCGATGCTGGGCAGGATGTGGTGGTCCAACTGCCTACGGACTGGGCCATACTGGACGGCAGGGACAGCATTGATGACCATGGCATCATGCGATACGAGTGGTCCCTCGTTAAAGGAGATCACTCTGTCAATATGAAGGTAAACATGAATTAACTAATACCAAAAACTGGTTGCTGGTGTTTGGTGTAAAGATACTCCAATGTGAAATATCAGATAAAAATGACTGATGATTATTGCTGTGGTGTGAGCAGTTTGAATACTGCAGTGAAGTAAAAATTGTTTATCTGTATGTATGTCATTAACTGATGTTTACTTAAAGTTTTAGTCTACAGTTTGAATAATGGTTTTATGGGCTCTATCCCTTTTCTCATCAAGTGATGGAAAGTTTGAATAACTAAATCACAGTATTAAAAAAAATAATAATAATTAAATCTCGTGCAGCTTCTCCAGAATAATTATATAGTACAGTTAGGACTGGTGGTTATTGTTAAACAAAATCTTTATTTACAAATATTTGATTGATTCCCAATTAAGATTTAGTTGTTACATGACTGGAAAAAGACCGTTTTACTGAGTTTTTAAATGTATAGATTTGATTGTGCCAAAATTGCAGTTAGTGCTATTAAATATGCAAACTAAAGTTTCTTTTACGTTTATTTTCAAGGGAGTTAAAACTGTGCACCTTAAAATAATGTAAAACAGTAGTTTAATTGAGCTGTTTCTATAAGAATATGTATGGTAGATAACCAGTGTTGAAGAGGCAGAAGAAACATGGCCTGTGACACAGGGCTCCCTCACTGCACTAAGACAGGCTGAGGACGTTAATGTGTTGTTTTGTTTGCTGAGCTTCAGATATTATCAGGGTCTAAATTAGTGAATAAACACACACAGACACCAGATATATTGCCTCTGTGCCTACCCACCCACACTTACATAGAACAATGACTGGTGTGGAGTAAAGGGTCTTGAGTAATTGTGTGTGAGACAGACAGACAGACAGAGGGCTTTTCTGTTCACCTGCTCAGTACAACAATATATGTATTGTTGAAGCTTCAGTGTGTTTACACACAGACAACAGATAGCAGACACACAGTTTTTCATACTTCATGGTGGTCGCTTCTAATGGTCACTATCCCAAATTGATTTTGGAACATTTGTTTTGGAAATGTCGGCTATTTTTGGCTTTTGTTTAGCTACTCATCTGTATCTGTCACATTACTAGGCTGAAGTGACTCAAATCATTGGACTTAAGCTCCTTCTTAATAACACCTCTGGCTTAGTGCTGTTGTTATTAGCCAGTTGTGCCGAATTCCTACTCCCGGCTAGAATCCCTATCCTCTTTGCATGCATGTGTATTATACCACACTTTTGGCTAGGGCTGCACAATGTTGGAAAAAAACTGACATTGCAATACATTTTCTCTTTGCAATATATATTGTAATATTAGAAGTAATGTATAAACATAGTATAAACTTTCACCAGAATTATATGCTATATACTTTGTCTATGCAAGATAAAGATAGATAGAAAGATTAAGTCGCAGTATATTTAATGGATTCCTAATATTGGGTGAATAGAGTATGCCTCTTGTAGACATGTCTTGGATATTCAGTAAAATACAAGAGCAAATAATTATTTTGTATTAAGCATCAAAAAAGCATATAATGACATATTTTGTAGCCCTGCTTTTGGCAAAGCAGATAAATCTCAATTCTATTGAATTCTTTTTTTCTAAATAACATAAATGTTCATAAATAATTAACAATTAAGTTTTTCTTTATAACAAACAACAACAGGACATTGCTTTGGGGTCAGGATTCTACAAAAGATACACAAGTTCAACAAAAAGTTCAGATTACCTTTTTTGTGTATTTAGTACTGATGTATTTTTGTTATTATATTATTATATATTTATATTTTTTACATGACTGGGCTTTAATATAGGTTTGTGACTTACTGTCAGGAGTATATGTAATATAAAACACTAAGGCTTTAAATAAAGGCTTTGATTGGTATAGGGTTTTCTTTTTCCAACAAAATTACACAATATAGGAAAAAGAAAACAGATGACGAATGTAAACGATAGACCTTGAAAAGAGATACGCCAACAACTTTAACACGGCTTCCTTTCGAAACTAAATATTGTGAATAGTTCCATAAAAAACACTATAAAATGACCTATATAAATGCTCAGTATTTAACTATTCAAAGAGATGTAAGTCAAATGTTCTATTGCACAAGTTAGACACAAGTTGAATATCGACTACTATGTTATTGAAGCCGTTAAAATATTGAGGCATTAAAGTATGGAAGTAGCTGTTTATCAGTCCTTTGGTTTTCCAGTTAACAAATACCTTCAGTTCAGTGTGCATTAATATAATCCTTCAAAACTAGATAATTAAAATATTCAAAAGGGCTTTAGTTACTGCTCTTGGTGTTTTTTCACCTGTATCCAGAGTTTTAGGAAGTTTTATCACTTGTGCTGAATAAATGATTCTGTACCCAGGACCGGTTCTGGGCTCGTCTGGGGGATGAGAGGAACTTTTTTCTGAGCTGTAACTTGATTGTATAATTCCACTCCTCTCTTTTCTAAATGAATAATTGTGAAAGCTTTATCTGTTTGCTGTTGTTTTTCTATTTTACTAAAAACACTCATACAGTCAGGGGCAGATTTTACCACCACGCAAACCATTCAATTGCTTGGGGCCCCAGGGACCAGGGGCCCCCCTGCTGGCCAAAAGGTTGCCCAAAAAAAGAGAGAAAACGAAATGCATTATTTCTTTTTTGTACACGCAAGTTAAGCTAGGCGAGGTAGACTAAGGTAGCTTCGGCACAACCATGAAACGTTTTTATCCCAGCGGTGCCCAAAAAAGAAAAAAATTTAAGGAAAGGAAGTCCAGCACAGAAAGCTTGACAAAGCTCACCAATTTTTTCGCAGCAGCAAGAAATGAAACATCTAACGAGGATTAGGTACCTGAGACAAAGAGGTTGTCAGAGTTAGTATTGCAGTTTGCTATAAAAATTAATCCATTTGATCAGGGCCCCCGGAAAAAAAACATTGCTTGGGGCCCCAGAACCTCTAAATCCACCCCTGCATACAGTGAGGGGCAGCAGCAGGACTGTTGCTTGCTGTTCTCATTTCTGTCCAGGTAGGACAGAGCGAGACGAGCATTTGCCTACACAACGCTGAGCTACCGTTACTCCTGTGTGGTAGCTTGTTATGCTAACTGGCTAGCTTTTGTTAGCAAGCATTGGGAAAAATGCATACCGGAGTGGAAAGTAAAATCAATAGACCGGATAAACTGATGTACCGAACAGCACTACCTGGCACAAGCTGTGATTTCATGCTGCTGTGGAACTGACTGGTTTCCTTGAAATGCATGTCTACCCTCCGTTCACACACAAGCTTTCATTAGCTTTACGGCGAACAACAGATGTGCTGTGACTCAGATTTGAGAGTGTCACTGAACTCTACAGTGCGTATAATGAAAACTCACACAGACGTGAATGCAGTGACATTTGAAGACTGGGAGGTGACACAGTACAATCTGCAGAGATGAATGGGCTCTACAGTGCTGAAATAACTTTCTCAGAAAGCTCAGATGAGCTTTGCAGAGGTCAATCTTGTGCTAAGACTTCAATGCATATGATATGATTGTAGGCACCATGCTAAGGCACCTTTGTATTTGTTGCTCACACAGGTGACCCACCCAGGTCTGCTGAAGCTGAGTGGACTCAGAGAGGGCGTCTACACTTTCCAGCTGACTATTGTTGACACCATCGGGCAGAAGAGCTCAGATAATGTCTCTGTCACTGTGCTGGCACCTGAACACCATGCCGAAGGTTAAGACCCCCCTTATCCTTATGTTTGCTTTTTGTTCCTCTCTTTTAGTGCTCTGGTATGTGGTATAGTTACCAGTTTTGGGGGAACATCCACCTTGTGCCTTTCAAGTGTTGTCTACTTATCACTACTAAACAAATAACAGTAATTCCACTTTTTAGATTTTGTTTTGTGTTGGCCAATTTGAGCCACTTTGGTGATATTGTTACTTAATGACAGCTGTAGACAAATGTTCTAAAAAAAATTATCTAATTTTAATAAAGTGCTTCCTGTTGCAGTTGTATGGGTATGTCTGTACAACTGAGAGTGTGCCTGATGAACTTTAATACTGTGTTGGTAAAGCTGGTTAACGATGCTCCAATCCCATTGTAACATCCTTTGTGGTTGTCAAATGGCAGTTATTGCAATCTGTTTGTTTATTTAGCTTTAAAAAAATATTAGGGTTGGGCAGTATAATGGTAATATGGTATGTACAACATGCTACATTTCTGCTCTTGGTCTAGCTAAAAATAGCTAATTCCTTCATGTGCATTTAGGATGGCCACTGGATGGGGACACTCACTGAATGTAAACCACTCTCTGAAAACATGTGATTAAAAACACAGGTCCACCATAGTTGTACGTTAAGGCAAAGGAGTCCGCAGGATGTGCATCAAAGCTCTCTTAAGATCATTCGACTGTGTGCAAAATTTTAGGGTTTTATCTTCTAAACGTGTGATTAAAACCTCATTAAGCTGAAATGCGCCTGTGCTGTGGTGTTCATGGTTATCCTGTTAGCTATTGCTGTGGGCCTGTGCTGTGCTACGCTGTGCTGTTAGCGGTTAGCTTGTTAGCTATTGTTATCTAGATCAGTGTTTCTCAACCAGGGTGCCGTCTGGCTTCATCGGGGGTGCCGTCAAAATATTGCGCCTCACGTGCATATTTCCTTTCCAGAGTCAGCTCGTGTCGGGGTGTGTCCCAATTCACAGGCAGCATACTCTGAAGGATGCGACCCACAGAGGCGGTGTATTACTGCGCAGCTGTGACGCAATCTGTCTTCTAATACAGCCTCTGAAGGATGCAGCCCTTAAATTGGGACACACTGTAAAGTTTTTGTCCCCCACGCGATGCACGCGCTATTTTATTTCATATTCCGCCAGCAACAACCCTCGTTCTCACCTGAAGTTCTGCGCCAGCAACCCGCCCCCCCCCCTCCCGTTCTCACCTGAAGTACTGCGTCAGCACCCCCCCCCCCCCCCCCCCCCCCCGGTAAATTGGGGTGCCGTGACAACTCGCATATATTTAAAGGGTGTCGTGATAGAAAAAAGGTTGAGAAACGCTGATCTAGATAAATAACTGAGACTTTTTTCTTTTTTTTATAATTGGTACTTAGGTTAGTTAGTCAAAAACAGCTTTACTGAGCTGTCTGATACTCTGTGTATCTGTACTGGAGGCTAGCTAAGTGAAGTCTTTTGATTAGCTGTGCAAAACATGTTTTAATTGTCTGACTGTCTTAAACATGTACAGTGTTCACTTAGTCTGAAAATAAACTGAGCTTTGTTTTTGATAATTGATAAGTTTAAAATTTTGGAGGATTTGAAGATATTGTAGCCACGTAAACACAGAACTTTAGCAATTTAGGCAAATCCCTGCTTCAAATAGTACTGTATACCTCTGTGATGTTTTGACACAATATGACAGTATGAAAAAAGTGTATAGCGTTCAACCCTAATGTATATTTGCTGTGAGCTGCTCTATGAGCATTGTCCATCTGTTGCTGCAAAACTTGCTCACCATCTATCAGTTGGAGATGACTACCATTCTAGAACCACCGACTGGTATTTGGTTGATGGGTCATATTCAGAACAGCAGCAACAAATATTGGATATGGGATTATTAATGCTAATGTAAAACTGTGCATCAATAGAGGAGTTGCAGTCTTAAGTGTAAACCAGTAAATATAAGGTAGATACAAGGTGGAACTTTGTAATAAAGTGACCTAGTTAGGTACATACATTGGTATAAAAAAGTGTTCAAGATTTCAAGATTTTTTTTTGCGTGTTTGTCACTTTCAAATGTTGCAGATCATCAAACAAAATTAAATGTTAGTTAAAGACAACACAAGTAAACACAAAATTTAGTTTTTAAAATAAGCTTTTTATTATTGAGGAAGAAAAATGTGTTTCAGAGGTGGACTTTCTGGTGTGTTTTTTCACAAACAGATGGCCAGACATTTTCCTTCAGGACTTTTTGGTAGACAGCAGAATTCCTGGTTCTATTTATCACAGCAAGTTATCCAGGTTCTGAAGCAGCAAAACAGCCCCAGACTATTACTCTACCACTACCATATTTTTGCTGTAGGCATGATGTTCTTTTTCTGCAATACAATGGGACACACATCTTCCAAAATGTTAAACTTTAAATTTTCCCAAAAGACTTGGGGATCATCTAGATATAAAAATGAGACCAACCTAATGTTGTTTGCTCAGACGTTTTTTTTCGTCTTGGCACTTGGCACATTTTGCCAAGTCTCTTTCTGTCTCTTTTAGTCTCTTTCTTATGGGGGTGTCATAAATGCTGACTTGGTTGATCGGCCACTTCTGGGAAGGTTCACCACTGCTCCATGTTTTCACCATTTGTGGATAATGGCTCTCACTGTGGTTCCCTGGAGTCACAAAACTTTAGAAATGGATTTGTAACCTTTTCCAGGCTGATAGATCTCAATGAATTTCTTTCTCTTGATCCTGAATTTCTTTGGATATTGGCATGATGTCTGGCTTTTGAGTATCTTTTGGTCTACTTCACTTCGTCAGGCAGATCCTATTTAAGTGATTTTTTGATCAAGAACAGGTGTAATCAGGCCTGGGTGTGGCTAAGGAAAATTTAATTCTGATGTGATAAATTACAATTAAGTTATGTTTCAACTGAGGCAAACACTTTTTCACACCAGATCATGTAGGTTTGAATTTTTCAAACATGTGACAAACATGCAAAAAAAAAAAAAAAGAAGAAATTATGAAGGGGCAAACACGTTTTCACACCACTGTCTATAGGATGTATATCTTGCTTTCCATGTAAAACTTTTAAAATAAGGAATGTTTCTGTGTGTTTGCTTGTTTGCATATTTCTAGTCCTATGTGTATATTCAAATCTTGACTGGTGTTTTTTACAGTATGCACTCGACATTGCACACGATATCAGTTCATGTGTGATGACGGCTGCTGTATCGACATTAGCTATGCCTGTGATGGCAAGCAGCAGTGCCCTGATCGCTCAGATGAAGACTTCTGCCGGAACTGTGAGTGAAGCAGGTTAAGTTATGCATTATAGTAGGTAAATGGCTAGTTGACCTTCACAGAGGGACACATATTAGTCTCTCAGAGCAGGAAGTGGCTATTAGCAAACAGTCTGACCATGTTTAAATATTAGATTTGTTAGCCACTTATTTTATATACATGTTAAAGTGTATATTACAGGCCTCAGACTTAAAACTAATTTCACTTTGTGTAAGTGTGTAATTTGGTGCTTAGCCTAAGCTTTTGCCTAATGTTCAGTGTTTATTGTAGATAGAGTAATATGGATAGAGAGAGTGAAACCTTCCGTAATGAATAACCATCTGTGTGTTTTTCCACATGGAAGTTGATGGTGGACGCAAGGCCGTAACTCACACATCCAGTGCTCCATCTCTAGTTGGAGAAGCACGAGAATCAGAGGGCCGAGCTATGATTCCTTCAGAACCTCTTAGTGCAGAGACCCCTGTCCAGCCCAAACAACAGCAACAGCAGCCAGCAGTCAGTCAAGGTAAGGACTCTAGTCTTCTTGAAAGCTTAGAAACAACAACAATCATAAAAGTCATCATAAATGTATGATTATGACACATCTTGAAGGAATCTTCAAAAACTACAGATACTTTTGAGGTGGAGTTTTGTGGACAGAGTGTTCAAAATATTAACTTAAGCTTGCGTTCTAGAGTTCACAAGCTTTATTTTTCAATGTCATCAGAATGTACTGTACTGACTTGGTACTGTACTATGTAGGCTGATGTTATTGTCACAATGCTGATTGCTATCTTACAGTCTGTGTTTTGCCCCTGCACTGTTAAAGTAGCGTCAGAGCTTATGAGTTTATCTACACCGCTGGGTGTGATGGTCTGCAAGGTGGATTACACCTCTTAGCCACGTGCAGATAATTTCTTTCAAAGGGCCCTCTTAACTAATCATGGAAGTGTTTTTGTGCATAATGTGAAATAAACCAATCACTAGCCATTTCTTTTAAGAGTCAGATGGGCTGTGACTTTGGTGGATTGGAATTTTAATGGCGTAGCACTTCCGCGCTTCTTAGCAGAGGAAACTGACCTGCTTGTTTACACTGTAAAGGCTTGTCAGCAGGTCATTTAAGGAAACAGGAAAGTTATTTTATGTTCTATTGTGTTTTTTGTTGATGTAAAAATTGTGTTTGTGCACTGCGGTGTGTCCGTGCTTTTATTAGTCAGTGGCGCATCTGTGTTTTCTGCTTCCGAGATAGCAATATGCCAGAAATTTACCTGAACACACCTCACTTGCAGACCATCACCAGCGGTGTAGATATATTCATAAGCTCTGTCGCTACTTTAACAGTGCATGTGCAAGACATAGACTGTAAGATAGCAATGAGCATCGTGACGTGCCTTGCACAGGGAGTAAGATAGAGCCCAACTATGCTTCTTTAATAAATTTATTAAAATGCATTCATTTTCAAATGGGCACACATGAGGCTGACCAAGCAGCCAAGTGCATGCCAAATTTTTGAATATTAATATTTGTCCTTAATAGCATTTTATCATTACATTACCTTATATATACTTCAAATAGTTTTGAAATTCTGGTAAAGTATCTATATATAGCTACCTGAGTAATGAATGTGACTTTTGTAACTTTTGACACCTTTGAGTGCAGAAAAAGCTCAGCCAATATATATTGCTGGTGTTTGTTTGATAAGTGTCCTCAGTGTATAAATGAAATAATAGTTTCATGGGCAAATGTCCCTGGTGGCAGGAAAGCAATAGCAATTTACTTCTTTTTACCATCTATAATAAATCAGAACAACAATTCCAAATATTTTTACTCTACAAATATTCAAATACATGTACATTTGTTTTATTAATTGTAAATGGATCTAACAGAACATCATTTTAAGGCATGATACAGACACATGTGACCAGCTGGGGAGAGTAAGTTCAAACTTAAGCAAATGAAAATAAACCTGAAATACAAAGCGAAGTGAAGTCTGAAAAAGTATTAAGAAATATTATCTGAATCCATTGCAAGTTGTCGGACACCACTGCACATTTCTAGAGCCCATGGTCAACCAAGGTAATCTCCCTAAAGCACATGTGTGGTAACCTTAGATAACAGTGCCAGCCTTATTGCAGGCATACATTCAGCCTAGATAACAATGCTGCCCTTATAGACTGAGAGTCTACCAAGCTGACAGTTTATACCAAGCCTGCGTTCTAAAAAGCCTAGAAAGCCTGGGAACACCTACTCAAGCACAAACCATACAATACTGCCAGGGCAACACAACCCCACAGCCCCAAATCATGAACTAATTCTCAGGGAAAAGCTATATCAACTGTTAGCAAGGGAGCAGACCACACATGGCCATAAATATAAAGATCCTGCTGTTTTATTCTAACTAGAATCACAGTCAGATTTTAAAAAGTAGAGCAGTGACTATATAACACACAGCAGACTGTCACACTGCCATCTAATAGGTGGGCTGGGAGAATTCTGTGGAGAGGCAGAATGCAGTAATTAGATGGGGGTTTACCTCAGAGGAGATTTTCCATCTCCTTCCCTTTCTTTTTGCTGAAAACAAAGCTCTTCTGTGTTCTGTTACCTGATCCTGTGCAGGGCTCGGAGCCGCCACACATTAGAAAAGCATCTAGGCTCTGAGATTGACTCTAATTCCCCTCTTTCTCTTTTTCCACTGATTTATTGTATTAATCTACAGTATTTTACGGAGACAATTTAGATATTTTTGTTAGAAGAATTTGCGATAGATGTACTATAGCTAAATTTGTCCCTGAATATGCATTTTGTATTAAGATAACCAAAATACCAAATAATATCTTCACACTATACACTTCTCTCTGTACCTCTCTTTCTCTGTATCTGACAATTCTTCTTTCCCATTAGATCCCTGTATGGAGCCCCCAGTGGTTGGTCCATGTAGAGGCACTTTCCCACGCTGGTATTACGACGCCGCAGCAGGAGAATGCAAGCACTTCTTGTATGGGGGCTGCAAAGGAAACCGCAACAACTTTCTACAACAGACAGATTGTGTAAACGAGTGCATTCAGAAACCAGGTGAGAAATCCTGTCCACCTTTTTTATTATGGTCGTAAACTGAAATTAATGATTTTCCAGCTTCAGTTTTAAAAAGGTTTGTAGCTGTACAGGTGCTGGTCAACGAATTAGAATAATTTGAAATAGTGCAATCATGAAATTCTTTGAATGCATTTTTTGTGCAGAAAGCAACTCAGGTGTTCACCGCACCTGTCCTACTCGTTAGAGTAATCACAGAACTCGTTACCTGGAAAAAATTTGCTCAGCTGAGCTTTCCAAAAGGCCCATTTAGGCCATTTAACTGTGACACTGTTGTTTTATTGAATTAGAATAATGGAGAAACCGTTTCATTGAATTAGAATAAATGCTCGAATTTTTGTTTTCTGTGAAGAGTGTTCACTGTGCAGTATAAAGTCAGGGTTGAGTAGAATTTCTAAGTTGTAAAATCAATCATGGGTAAGCAGCGCGACCTCTCAACCGGAATAGTGGCTCAAATTCAAGCCCTTCGCCAACAAGGCTTGACCCAAACTAAAACTGCTGAGCAGCTCGGCATCAGCCAGTCTTCCGTCTGCAAAGCTCTCAAGAAAAACTGCAGCAAGCGCACCAACTGTTCCGGCGTCCGAAAAACTTCTGCTCGCGACAACAAGCAGCTGAGAAAGATCGCAGTCAGCAACCGGTTCAAGTCCACTTCCGAGCTCACCGACTTGTGGAACAAGCAGACCGGCGCTGACGTCTCCAGATCAACCACTTACCGTCGTCTGCGCAAACTCGGCTTCAAATCTCGCGTTCCAGCAGTAAAACCGATGCTGAACAAGAAACAAATGGAGAAACGGCTGAAGTGGGCCAAAGAACACGGCGAGTGGACTGCTGAAGACTGGCAGAAAGTGGTCTTCAGTGACGAATCACGCTTCTGCATCTCCTTCGGTGACCAAGGTCCTCGTGTCTGGCGTCGTGGTGGCGAAACCTACAATCACGAGTGCGTGAAAAGATCCGTCAAGTTTCCCCAGAGCGTTATGGTCTGGGGATGCATGTCCGCTCGAGGTGTAGGGAAACTCTGCTTCCTCAAGAAGACTGTCAATGCTGCCGTATATCAAGATGTTCTGGAAACGTTCCTGATTCCGACTGTTGAGGAACAGTTCGGCGAAGAAGACTTCATATTTCAACAGGATCTTGCACCGGCTCATGCGGCAAAGTCGACCAAAGATTGGTTCACTAAAAAACAGCTTGAAGTTTTGGCATGGCCGGCCTACTCACCTGACCTCAATGTCATTGAAAACCTTTGGGCCATCGTCAAGCGGAAAATTCGCGACAGAAAGCCTACTACGCTGGACCAACTGAAGCAGAACATCGCCACTGCCTGGGAAGCTGTGAGTGCGGAAACCTGCGACAAGCTGGTCAAATCGATGCCGCGGAGACTTCAGGCAGTCATACAAGCCAAGGGGGCAGCCACAAAATACTGAGAAAGTGATGATTGTAATTATAATAAAAATTATTCTAATTCAATGAAACGGTTTCTCCATTATTCTAATTCAATAAAACAACAGTGTCACAGTTAAATGGCCTAAATGGGCCTTTTGGAAAGCTCAGCTGAGCAAATTTTTTTCCAGGTAACGAGTTCTGTGATTAGTCTAACGAGTAGGACAGGTGCGGTGAACACCTGATTTGCTTTCTGCACAAAAAATGCGTTCAAAGAATTTTATGATTGCACTTTTCAAATTATTCTAATTCGTTGACCAGCACCTGTATATATATATATGTAATAGGAATTTCAGAAAACTGATCCTACTATGGTTTCAACTCACACACTCATAAATGTAGCTACTTTTATTAGCTCCAGTCAAAACAAACTGGAAATGAAGTGTAAAGGGGTCAGCATGCTTCCTGCGAAGATGCCTTTTGCCTGGTTTTGGTGAATCGTGACATAATTGAAGAGAAATGTGTCTAAAAAAAGAGGATTGTGAAATGTGAAATTTGAGGAGCACATTGTAAAAGAATGAGTAGCAAAACCGGTTCTTCCTCCTGTTCCTCTTCTAGCATTTGTTTATGCACTTATGATAACTTGTGTGTAACCATAGCTAGAACCGTGCTAATTATTTTTGAGTAGTTATGCAGCGTAAGATCATAAAAGGTTACAGCGCCACCAGCATTTGGAGCACATGCCACAGGAAAAATGAAACTGCAGAATATATGTGATAAAGCTCTGATACTATGCTGAAGCTTTAACTTTGAGAACCAAGAACATACAAAGCAAGACATATTAATAATATAAACATGCTCTCTGTGTGCATTTGCACATCTGTGTAAACAATGGTTGCAACATAAAATAGCTGAATGCACTCATTACAAGGGGCGTCCACAAACATTAAAACATATAGTGCATGCATTCAGTTTGGTGATATGTGCGTAAAGCGGGACACGGCATAGGATACACATATATTAAAAAACTGCAATGCTTTCCATGCAACCACTGTACTTGTAGCTAAAAAATGCCTTCAGTGTACCTGATGAAACTTTCACTGTTTTACAGCTCCAGTGGATCAGCAAGCCACCGCAGTGCCTCCCCCCACCACACAGGCTACAACAGGTACTACACTTTATTACTGTAATTGACATTTTATGAGCACTGTTTCCACTTCTAATATATACAGAGGTGTCTCGATTCAGTACATACTACAAAATACCAAAAAAATTATGCCTACAAAATGATGCTGTATGTTGTTATGCACTTATCTCCTTTTATGGAATATCTCCTTTTATGGAGTACCTCATGCTAGGACAGTGAGAAACAAACTTAAAATAGTTGATAGAACATTGATAAATTAGATTAGGAAGTGAAATAGTGAAATTAGGTTAGATAGACCTAATCTGTTGTTTCTGAACCATACCACTGTAGAATCTAGTTATTGTGCTGTAATTGTTGTAATGCACTGTGTAATTAACAGCACAGTGTTTGTGTTAACACAGACAGTAATACTGACACTGTCTTGTTGCACTGCTTAGACCTAGAAAGTTCTATGTTGGTTTTGTTCTATTGTGATGAGGTTAAATCTTGGTTGAACTTGAACTTTGTTGAAGTGTGTAATTTTTGCTGGTGTAACCTTTACATTAATCTAGATACAAGCCATCTAGTCTTTAGTAAGGCAGGAGAAACTACCATTAAATAAATGCCTTAATGTTTGTTTATCTGTAGCTACCAGGACTCCCAGCTCTGAAGCCAAACCCCTGAATTCTGCGTCAGCAGCCCAGAATGCTCAACCAGTAGCTAAAGCCCACACAGTGCTGGGGGGGCAGCCGCCACCCGAGTCAGGTTTGTGCAATACTGAAATTCATCGCAATAAAGGATATACAGCATGGCATAAAATAACTTTTAATCAGTATTAGTCAGTATGTGTTTTTGGTCCAGTACAGTTGTTGATATGTTAGAAAAGCCCAGAATCAATTTAATATGCAACATAATGTATGATAATAAAACAGTTTTCTGTAACTGTAGCTTTATATAGGTTATGTTACAATGTTACTAATTCTATTGTACTCTACTTCTTTTGTATTCCACTAATACTACTGTACCCTGTTAATTGCTGTCATTACAAATCCTCCGAGAGTGAAAGTAGAAATAAATGGGTTATCTTGTTCCTAGCACTGATGTTAGTTGCTAGGCAACAGTGTACCTATATTTACTGTGTGCATTTGTGTTTAGGTGCCATCCTGCCGCTGGTTCTGGGCGTGATTATCAGTGCTCTGCTGCTGTTGATGGTGGCCTGCAGACTGCGCTTGGTGCGCCACAGGATGAAGAAAGCTCGACCACTAACCACAGAGGAGTCTGATTACCTCATAAATGGCATGTACTTGTAGCAGAACACACACCTGTTCAGTAAGCGCGCACACACACATGCAAAGGTGATGCATGTGATGCACGTTTGTGCATTTGTGTCTGTGTGTGTTTTCAGATGTGTAGGGCCTGGGAACAGTTGCATTTGAAGGCTTAACATATCATTCTGTTTAAATCTTACAGTTTAAGGACAGATACTGATTGGAAATCATGCAGAAAGAAAAAAACATTTAATGGCATCAGAAAGAAGTAACATCTTTTGTCAGCATTTTTGTTTTGCTTGTATTGATTTCAGCTGCTCAGAAATACCATCAGTTCAGTACCACATAAGCCATCCACTTCCATCGTTATATTCTGGAAGACTCTTTAAATAATGAGGAGTATTTCAGGGTAGATTACTAGTGATATTTTATATATGTGTGAAACAGTAGTTTGTCTCTGTATCTTTTTTACCTGGATAAAAACAGAAAACAGTAGAAAAGAGATACATGTTCGAAAAGCTGCCCTAATTAGTTACTTATTAATTCTTAAAATCTGAGGTCAATGATTTCAAAGATGAAGGCCACTGATTTTTCAAAAACTGCTGACTTAATTGAGAGAAACTGAATGTGAAATGTGCCAGGATTCTTCACAGAGCTGATGAATGGAACCAGAAGCCTGGGAAGTTGAATGCCTCAAAAAGCTACATTACATACAGTTATTACACGGAAAGAGAATAAATACACGGATTCCTGAGACACAAAGTGTGTTTACATGCCCTTCATAATCCGATTCTGATTGAACTACTGAATTTATCTGATTATTCAAATAGTCATAGTCATACAACATAATCTGATTACTTAGATCAGAGTAAGGTCTAAAAATAAGCAAACAGTTATTTTGGCACTGTAGATGGTAACATATCACAAGGATTTAAATAATCTTCATCTTCCTACTGATGTTTGTTTATATTGCTATTTAATGTTTAAAAAAAACTGAACTTGGGCTTTACATGAAGTTTACGTCATAATTTATTCTGGGAGATAATTGGCTGATGTGACTGAATGTGAAATGGGATTATGAAGGGATTATGAATGCATGTAAACGCACTCTCTGTTTTACTGTTTTAGTTTTGAACAAAGCTTTTGGAATGTTCATTCACATCAGAGACACATGCAGGGTGCAACCTAGCTCCTAAATATGACTTTATTTTTTAGCATTTTTTTAACCATCATCAACATTACATAAAAACTCAGGAGATGCATATAAGTTGAATGGGGTTTTGGATAGTAAAAGAAATGGTGGTACTTGTTGTAGCCATGATGTAAAGAAATGTCCATCTTTCCATATTTCTTTACAGTGAACCCTTTCACACAAAATATTTCCAGGTTTAGCAGAAGCAGAAGATTGTACTTTTTGGAGCTTTTTTTTTTTAGTTTTGGTGAGGTAATTTAGATTTTCTGGTTATTTCAGTTTGTCCCACTGGAGGCACTAGAGTGCTGCTCTTCTATCTGATTTCTCTGATTTCTCGTGGTGGATCAAACATTCTATAAAATGTAAAAAATATTTTCAGAGATTACCGATACTCTACTGACCCTTATCCTCTGCTACATGAAGTTTCTTGCCAAACAGAGAATGTGCCTGATTTTGAACTCCTGGAAATCCTGAAACACCGAAATATTTCTTAGCAGCAACAACCTGAGACACTTTAGTAACTAGTTTTACTCCTGAAAGACTTTGGAGTGGATTTGTGTTCTGGTCTAGCATCAGATATCCTGCAGTTCACACTGACCAGCAGCATATTATGCTGATTAATGGGCATGAGCCAGAAGCAGCACTCCCACTGGATTATTCCCTGACAGATATCATCCAGACAGCTCAGCTCAGTTAGCTCAGTATGTACTGCAGGAAGTCTGTTTATTGGACCACAGAACCACATTTTTCCATTTCTTTGTGAATGTTGAAGCCCAGTCTGTTTTCACTGGCCAGTGCTACTTGTGTGATCTACTCTCTACTCTATAGCTACCCAGTGTACTGTAAATGTGTTGCTTTACTTCCAAACTGTAAACTATGTATGCATATCTGTGGAAATGTCAAATTATATTTGAAAAAAATATATGATTTTATTAATGCTCTGGTTATGTTAAGAGTGTATTTTTGACTCCTGGCAAATGATTATATATAAAATGGCATGCAAAAGATGCAAAAAATGGGCCATCTGTGGTCGTTAGTCCACTATTTTTTATATTTTGAGCTTATTTAAGATTAATGTCTTGCCTACACCTTTCACAGTGTCTGCATTCAGCCAAAAAAAAAAACTTTCAGGTCTTCAGAAGGTTTTACCCATTCTACCACCACTTAATCGTCCTGTAAATTGCCATTTATTAATTAAATTATGCACCAAGAGAACAGCTACCTTAAAAGAGCTTTGCTACCTTCTTTTAGCCTTATCTTTTGCTTTGTGGGTTTTAGTTATATATCTTCAATGTTCTCAGTGCAGCTGCCTTTATGATTGGTTCAAGGATTGAGTAGTAAAAGTATTTAATTTATTTATTTTTTGCTGCACATAGCTTTTCCCAATCATGCTTCAACATTAATCTGAAATCTGAGACCTTGTTAAAAAAAAACATCTCATTAAGTCAAATTTTGAGGTGCCTAAATGTTTAATGGTGCTTCTTCCCTTTTACTCCTTTGTTCTAAATTGTACCAAACAAAAATGACAGACTACTTTTGCTCTAAAATGGCTTTTAGATATCAGTTTACCTTTTACTCAATTAACTATTTTTCAATTTAGATTTGTAATTCCAGTTTGATCCTTAAAAGATTCCTGCCCTGTAAGTATTTATTATAGGTGTTTGTTTTCTAATTAACAATCAAATTTGCACAAATCCCCCCCTTAACCCAGCTTTCCACTGGAGCTATTAGGCTAATGTAGGTAACTAGTGAACATAATTTGTGTACTCTTTATAGTGTCTCTCTCTAACTAAAGAAGCTAATCTTGGCACCAAACATTTGGCTGATTTCTTAGCCTGAATATTTGGTGACCGATTCCTTTGATGTCAGGTACGTTTCATCAGCCAAAACATATTTGAGTTACATACAGTTCCAGTAACAACCGTGTAGCTTATCTATATTCCGGAGTTTTGAAGTGAGTTTTGGTTCACCACCACTGTACAAACATCAGATTCAGCAACTTTATCTAGTGGCACTGTAAACTGTCTTATTTTCTTCAAATACTTTGTTAAAGACCAGACAGACAGACAAACAGTTTGCACTGCGTTGAGTTTTATTTGTACAAAGCCAAGTTTGTGCGAATGCAGGCATCACACCACCTGCGCAGAGAATCAGCATGTTGACCAGTGACAGAGAGCACTTCCAAAGTGGAAGGGGGCGCAAGCACAGCCCTGCATGTGTGTGTGCGAGTCAGTGAATGTGTTTGCGTGTCTGTGGGAGTGAGTGTGTGTGTGTGTGTGCAAAAGCTGGCTTCGTGCTGCTGTTTGCACGCAACGTGACCCTCCAACAGTAGCGTGTCGGCCTGCCAGTGCGAATTAGCATGAGCTGCGTGCAGATCAGCTACAGTGAGCAGGGTTAAAATACTGTCATAACCAGAATGAGCAAATCTACACTAAACTCAGCTGGAGCTCTAGCAGATCAATGGAGTCGGAGACTGGAGATCAAGAGCCGAGATTCTTAAACTGTACGAGGGACCCCCAAGGTTTTCACAAAATTAGACTATGAAATGGGCACTTAAAGAAAATTGGAATACTTTATAATTGAGATTAATCCTTTTGACTTTCATCTCCAACACAGACAACAAAACAGTACTGCACCTTTGAATCATCAATCTATTTACCGGTACTTGTTTAGAAACTAGCGAGTTAGCTAGCCAGCTAATCTTGAAAAAGAAATTCACTTAGTGAGCCAAAGAACAATGGAAATGATTCATTGTAACGTTACAGTGTTAGCCAGACTGCCAATAAATCATTGATACTCCAATTCAATCATTAATCTTTATACCTGTTTTGAACTTAGCTAGCTATATAGACTTTACATTAGCAAACTTATTAACCCTTTCTGACCTGAAACATTTTTATTTTAATTGGAGTGTAATCATTTATTTTACATTGTTGATCCTATTTTATATACTTTTTATGTAAATTTTACATTTCACAAATCATCCCTAAGCAATAAAAATAACTCAAAATGCAATTTTTTTATTTTGTCCAATGCAGTGGGTGAGGCCAAGCTCAAGCAATAGATGTCAATCCTGTTGAACAACAGACCTCAATCTGTGTTAAATCCAAAGAGTAAAAAACAGATATGCACTAACAGTTGAACATTGTGCAACTGACATTAATCACTTACTTTAATGTCCAATGAAGGACATTATGGTATTATACTCTGGTTGATCATCTTGATGTCCTTTTAAAAACAATGTTTAAACTAAATTAGCAAGCTTAGACTTTTGACTGTTAGCTAGCTAACACACTGTTTCTGCACCCTTCAACAAAAAAAGAAAACAAACACAATCAGAGCATCACTCTCTTATTGACCTTGCTACACAAGGATTTATTTGTTTCATTTCAGAAATCTCCAATTTCTGTAAAATAGAAGTATGTGCCATGTAGACAACTGCACTCAATGAAAATCATTTTTAGTTTGTTATCAAGAAAATAATGTTGGTGGGAAAGGGGGTCCTCAGTCAAGAAGTGATCTCTATAAAGAACATTTTGGAAGCCCTGATCAAGAACACTCTGCCACTCTAGACTCAAGACAGGGCCTAAGGATTCCCAGCTGGGATTCTTAAACATTACAATCTAGACTTGAGCCTAGATGTGTTCAACACTGCTGCAGCTTCTCTACTATGCGCCGAAGGCTAGCGTCATTAATATTATAATGGAGCGCAGGCTCCTCTTCTAAGAACACTCTGTCCTGTCCTATAGTCCAAAAGAGACACAGCACCCCCTTAGGCTCAGCTCCAACCAAGCTGAAATGCACATAAACAAAAATAAAATAATTGCAATACTGTAGTTATCACAAAAAACATGTGCACCTGCAAATCAACGATCAAAAAGAGAAAATGAAAATAAGTTCACAATCCCAAAGCAAACTGCAGGCATGACAATGTCAAGACAAAGCCCCACTCTTCTTTTCCTATTTTGTGTTGTTTTTTTGTTGTTTTCTTTTTTTTCCCTTTTTAACAGCAATCATTCTGTTCCATCCATCCTGAGGGCTCTTTGGCCACACAGCAGTCGGGACTGTTCCGAGAGCACGAGTGCAATCAGTGTGGATTTTCCTTCACCGTGGGTTTACCATCTCGTCATTAGTTGTTAAGTCCTGATGGATGGTGTGTATGTCATGAGTGTGTAGATGTGTGTGGGTTTTCTGTACGCGTGGTGGTGAATATTGCCAGACTGTCGTTTCAGAGTTCATCCCTATGAGACAAAGACAAAAAAAAAACAAAACAAAGGTTACTCTAGAAGCATCACTCAGATACACATGCAGAGTCAGCCATCATCATGATGGTCATGCAACAAAAGCACACATTAAAATATACCATCCTGAGCCAGTGGAATGAGCAAGGTCATGCTATGCCTTTACACGCTCATCTTCCATATCTGACACACAGAAAGTACAAATACATTCCCAAACTTTGTCAGTTCAAATTTATGAAGGCGTAATTTGAGCAAAACTATTAATCGGTGCAGAAACTCTGCTGGGGGAGCCATGCTTCTTTTTCTAAACATTCAGTGAGTCTCTTTTGCAACACTATCACCCAAACTTTAGAAAATGCAACCAACAGGGGCCTGTGTACAAAGCATTTAGCAAAGTGGAGGCCTCTGACAAACATGTGTCCAGAAAATCTGGAGTTTTCTTCATTTCTGCATAATTTAACTGTTAAGATGGAAAAAAAATCCTTTAACTTTGTCAGTTTGTTGAAAAATGCTGCGTTTTAGAGAAAAACTTTTACAGTCGGAAATGTTCATACAAATGATAACAAAAATCCTAAAGCTGAAGAGGAATTCCATCGCTTCCATTTTTTAAACTCTTTTCTATTTAAATCATTAGGGGTTAAATGTCATTCTGAACAGTTTGATAAAATGTTAACTCTATAATACTAACAGTGAATGTTACTACAATAATTCTGTGTTGTGAGATAAAGGTTTGGCCAAGAGCCAAGAGACTTTGCTTACACTTCAAAGATTCAGAAATATTTGCGAAAAACAAGAGATTTTATGTAATAACCAAAACTCACATTTCCCAGCTAAAACTGAAATTGAGGATTTTGATACATATATATCGAGAATATGAACTATGAAGCATTGTAACATTCACTGCTGTAACAGTGTTAAAAATGCCTTATTTTTTATATTTACACTCCACTGAAAAGGAAATCTTTGTCAGTGTCTCTTTTTGTCTTTGTTGCAAGTGTTATAACAAAAAAAAAAATCACTAATGATTATAAACAATAAAAAAGTAACCTGTTCCAAATTCTGAACTGACGCAACATAAGTTGCATAAGTATAAGTAGCAAAACTGTCTGATAAACTACAGACTATAAAACTGTATAAAAAAAAAAAAAGAAAGATCCTGCTTTGTGACACAGGCCACTGACTGTGCATTCAAACATAAATTATTCAATAAATAAAGTTTAAAACAAAGGAAAAACTAAAAAGGTTATTTTGTCTTTAATTTAGAGTGAAACCAGGCACACTCTATGAGGAGGGGGGTTAAAAAAGGTTTAAAAAATTAAAAATCGTGCAGGTCATCATGGTATGGAGAAGCAAAAAAAAGACGTCAAGCAGCAAAATGCAGCCTCGTCTGCTCCGGACCACACCATTTCACCTGTGCCCTGGGGGAGGGAGAGAGGGGACAAGGGACAGGAAGTCACTTCCACCTGGACCACTGCTTGTCTTTGTCTGTTAAAGGCACGTAAATCACCCCCATTAGGGGCTTCATTTTGGTGCTGCCGTCCTCCATCTTGTCGTGCTGCTCCAGCATTTGGTTCCCTCCTGCTGGCCCCACTGGCAGGATCAGACGCCCACCCGGCTTCAGCTGGTCCAACAGCTACAGAGACAACGCAACCACACGCAGTTTAAAACACGCCATAATAACACAAATTACCCTCCATTAGTAATCACCCAACACCTGGTTTGGTAATTCAGTTCTTAATGGTAGTAAAGTTGGTGAGTTAGTGAAGGGAACTTTAATTTATAAACAATTATTTTTCCATTGTACAGTATTCATGTTTTCCATGTAAGATATAATATGATCTGAAGTTCTTGCAATACAAACTCTTTTAATGATGGGATATGATATAGAATAGGGCCTTAAATCTCTTTTTATGTTTTTCTAAATTAACATACTACTGGCTTTGTGTTTCACTAATAAATAAGTAAATAAATGAAATTCTAGACAGTTCTACTGCTCGCCCGACACCACCATTTCATTCCAAAATCAGGATAGAGCATGAACTAAAGGATATATTAGTTAACTTTTCAGCCCATATAACTCCCCTACAACTCACCTACATCAACAGCAATTAAGAACATTGCACAAAGTTTATTTTTTGCATGAAATGATACATTGCCAATATAATGCAACTAGTATGTGGTACATGGAAATAATAAAAACACTCAAGTACTACACCTAAAACATCCACTCAAAGTGATGCTCGTGATTCGGGGGTAAACTTACAGCCTGTGGCACAGAGGGAGCTGCAGCTCCTACGTGAATAGCATCATAGGGTGCCTCCTCCAAAAATCCCAACCTTCCATCTCCAACTGAAAATAGAGAGAGAGAGAGAGAGAAAGAAAAAGAGAGAGACAGAATTAGTGCATGCACCCCGACTGAGGAGGCCGCTCTGCCAACTCCATCGCTGAACAGAAGGGCAGGTTGCTGTAGCAATGCCAGCCTTGCAGCGATGCTGTTTTGACTGCAGAGAGACCAAGTAGCTTGAAAATATTTAAACACACACACCCCTCTCAATAAATAGGCACTTAGCCTCTGTACTTATACTAAGCAATTTCCTCAGCAAATCAAACAGCTGTAAGCTAAAAAAAAAAAAGTAAGTAAAACAACAACAGTAGTAGACACTTACTGTGGCACATTTTTTATGCATGAGAATCATTGCTGTAATAAGTGTTATAATGAGATTAATTCAAAGTAATTTTACAAAAGCTACTGTTCTATCTGAAGTTATCATGGTGAATAAACATGTTTCTTTAAACATATGTTTCTGTAATAAATTCTGTAATTAAATGTTTCTGTATTTCTCTCATATTGCGGAACTGAATCTTACCAATAAGTTTAATGCGTCCTGATGATATCAAAGAAGGGTCGTCTTTCTTTACGTTATTGATCGAGTCGTCCACTAGTTCTTTTATGTGGTCAATCCCTATGACTTTTCCCTTTGGCCCCACCTGCAAATCAGAACACACGCAGTCACACAACAGAAACTGCAATAACAAAATCACTTCGGTCCTGTGGACTTTCTTCTCTGCCTCTTTGTAAGTTTTTTTCTTGACTCAGCACATGAGGACCCAGTAATTAGTAATTAATTATGGAGCTGAATAAGATTTTTCATTCGAAGGAATGTGCAAAATTGTGAGAAAACTGGGCAAGTGATTTTCATAAGGGAACCAATGTACCATATTTAGAAAAAAATATGTTTTCATTTTAAACACCTGACTGACTGATTTAATGCATTTGTCTGTGGTTTACCACAGCTGACATAACAATGAACAATGACATGTTCTAAAATTAATACTTAATACATGCAGCTCGAAAAGAATTAGGAGACCACTTCAGTTTCTGAAATAGTTTCTCTGATTTTGCTATTTATAGGTATATGTTTGAGTAAAATGAACATCAACATTTAGAGCATTTATTTTGCAGAAATGGCTAAAATAACAAAAAAATGTGCAGAGCTTTCAGACCTCAAATAATGCAAAGAAAACAAGTATATTCATAAAGTTTTAAAATGTCAGAAATCCATATTTGGTGGAATAACCCTGGTTTTTAATCAAAGTTTTCATGCATCTTGGCATGTTCTCCTCCACCAGTCTTACAAACTGCTTTTGGATAACTTTATGCCTTTACACCTGGTGCAAAAATTCAAACAGTATTCTAGAGGTTTTCAATTTGGTAAAATCAAAGATACTCATAATTTTTAGGTGGTCTCTTTTTTTTTTTTCAGAGCTGTATAAGCTGTCTTTGTCAGGCTTGTTGTTTAACACCATATCAGCAGCTGTTGTTACACTGATGTCTGAATCATAAGTAGTGTGTCTGAATCAGATCATTCATGGTGAAGATATTTAAAACATTCTACAGTCTACACAGACTTTAAAGTCTAACTGTATAGTTGGGATCTCATAATTGCAGTTTGGTGTCTCAAATCAGCTAATTGTAATTGGTGTGGGACAATAGTTCCAGTAACTTCTCTGTTCTCGAACTGTTTTCAGGCTATAGCTGTGTAGCTGTCGCAAAACTTTTTTTTTTTTTTTTGTAATACAATAAATTACCTTTTTTATTACAAACTACAGACTGCATCAATCAAATAACCAAAATGTAAAATACTGAGAGGTATTCAAATATTTATTTACTCAAATAACCACACCCATTCCTAATGTCAACAAGGACAAAACAAAACAGGCTCTAACAAGAGGCTGTCTGACTCACCATTCTGGCAAAACAGACGGACAGGATGCCACTGCCTGAGCCCACATCCAGGGCTTTGGCACCCTCGTACAGCTGATCATGTAGGAGCTCCAGTGCATATGCGTGCTGGACACACAGACAAAACACACAAACACACACACAAACACTTTAATCAGCACCTGTTTTCGCTGCAGTGCTGCAACAGCAACTGGATGCCATTTGGACTTAAATGAAGAGCTTTGTTTAAAGACTGAAAGACTGGGAACATACCATGTGTGGTGCACTGATGGTTGCCTGGTAGCCTAAGGGGGTTCAAAAGAACTACATTCACAAAAATGCAGAGCATCAGAGCAGCTGGTTTAGGTGCATTACACTCACACAGAGATGCCAATGGATTAAAGAAGGTGCTATGTTTGGGTTTGATGTCTTTCAGATTGGGGTCTTTTTTAATTATATTTTATGTTTTAGATCTCGAAATTGAATTTATGGAGCGAGTATTAATCTAAACTGTTTTTTAAATTGTTCAATTAATCATTTTAATGGGTTTATTAAAAGCTAAATAAACATATTAAAACTATAGTAACATTTCTGTCTTTTGCATTCAATATGCATTCATGGAGATAAACATTCACCAGAATTACAAACCAAGTTTAGACCAAAATAACACTAAAGGCAATTCACTTCTAACACTGTAATTTAGTTAGCTGTACATTTTTATACTGAACATTGTAATATTAATATAATACCAACATCTTTAAGCAATGTGTCACCACAAATAATGTATGAAAATCCAGGCCATCTCTGTGATATTTGTGTAAATTATAGATACTTCCAAAACAAACAAATTTCAAATGGCTACAATATTCCTCACTCTGCTATAGGAATTGCAAAGATTTTTAGTATTTAGTATTTTGTTTGGTTTCTACTACATATTTGTAATACTTGACAAAAAAAAAGAGACCATTAAAAATGATGAGTTTCTTTCATTTTACCAAATTGAAAACCTCTGGAATATAATCAAGAGGAAGATGACTGATCACAAGCCATCAAAACAATCTGAACTGCTTGATTGTTTACAACAGGAGTGGCATAAAGTTATCCAAAAGCAGTGTGTAAGACTGATGGAGAAGAACATGCCAAGATGCATGAAAACTGATTAAAAGCCAGGGTTGTTCCACCAAATGTTGATTTCTTAACTCTTAAAAGTTTATTAATATGAACTTGTTTTCTTTGCTTTATTTGAGGTCTGAAAGCTCTGCATCTTTTTTTGTTATTTCAGCCATTTCTCATTTTCTGCAAATAAATGCTCTAAATGACAATATTTTTATTTGGAATTTGGGAGAAATGTTGCCCGTAGTTTATACAATAAAACAAAAATGTTCATTTTACTCAAACATATACCTATAAATAGTAAAATCAGAGAAACTGATTCAGAAACTTAAGTGGTCTCTTAATTTTTTCCAGAGATGTATAGATACATATATTATAGAATCCTACACTTAGGGAACTTTTTAAGACAAAGAGCTAATGAGTAATATGCCTACCTATAGACTGTGGAGAGTCCATATAGGGGTTACATCTGGAGAAGTGGGCTCGATCTGTAGCCAGCATAACTTCATACACACGGTCCGACTTAATGATGCCATTCTCTGGAGAGAGAGTCAGAAAACACAGACAGTGTAAGGTTCAGTGTAAGGTAGGGCTGGCCCGAATAGCGTTTTTTGAGCTCCGGATATTCGGCACTGATTCGAAGCGAATATTCGAATATTCGTTTTTAAAAAAAGAGGTAAAAAAAAAAAAAAAAAAAAGCAAATCACGGCCCCTTTAATCCACTGAAAAATGTTCAATTTGCTCTGACCGACGAGACATATTCACCCCGGATTTTTGGTGTTTTTATCCCGGATTTTTGTGTTTTCACCCCATATTTTTTCTGTGTTTTTAGCCCAGATTTCTTTGTGTTTTCATCCCGGAATTTCTGCTGCCCCACACCGAGGCTGCTGCTGCACGGTTTCTCCGCTGCGCAAGCCAGCCCAGTAAATTGCTGTTTGTGTTTTCACACTTAGGTTATTTGCTTAAAAAAACAAACAAAAAAAAAACGTTTGTTCAGGAAGTATTTTATATTCTTAAACATTGTTAATTATATTAGAGGACAGTCATTGTAAACTGTACTTGGTCTATTTCGGTTAAAGGATTGTGCAGGGCATATTACTGATTTTGTATTTTTGCACTTGGGCTATAAGCTCAATATTAAATATTTCGTTTGTTTAGAAATTATTTTATATTTTTAAACCATTTTAAATTATATTAGATAAGAGGAAATTCGTTCAGACATCATTTTTGTAGGCCAGGCTTTTGTAACCGATTTAGCCCCTACTGTTGCCACATTACCCCTTACGTTTTATTATATAAATCAGTTTCGAAGAGCCTGCATTTTTTTTTATCATGTATAATAGAGGTCTGCGCAAGACTGATTTTTAAACCCACTCTTCCACGCTCCCGCGTTTCTGTCTCGTTACCGCGCCGCAAAAAAATTGCTTCTTTTAATCCCGCGCCCGCCCGCCACATACACATTTCTGCCGCTCCCGCCCCACGTTCCTAATATAAATTAAATAAACTACATTTAATGTTTCAAATTTACTTATATATTTATTAAAACAGCAGCGCTGAATAGTGTGGTCCCGTTCCTTACCCCAGTCCAAACACCATCGGTGTGTGCGTGTGTGTGTCGGTCCATCCTGCGCGTTGAGAGTTTTCTTTAGGTTTTTTTTTTTTTTTACAATTATTACAGTTTTCTTAACTATTTATTAATTTGCTCCCGCATCGTCTGGATTAAACTCCCGCTCCAGCCAATAACAGTTCAGTTCTGTCCCGCGCGCAAGATATTCTGACGGGACCCGCGAAAACAGAAGTGGTTAGAGTGAGGTGGAACTCTGGAAAGGAGAAAAAAAACGAATATCCGAATACCAAAATTAAAAACCGAATACCTACTCAACGAACGAATATCCGAATACCCGAATATTCGGGTCCAGCCCTAGTGTAAGGTAATCTCTTAGTGCAGACTGACTGACAGCTGGTGGCAGGGGCTGGTTGTGTCTGAAGCAGCTGCCCGTCAACACACTGCACAGCCCCTTCTCGCTCCCCACAAACACCTTTGTGAGTGGATTCTGCCTTCACTGCATGCCCTCAGTGCTCAATAATGAGATCCCGCTGAACATGCTGAACTTCAGTTCATTCTAGAATGTTAAGTCATGAAATTGGCTAAATCAACAGCATAGACTAAGATTAGGCCATAAGGTCTACATCATTCCAGACATTACTTCAACTTGAAAACAAAGCAGTCAAATGACTCAATAGAGGGCAATGTTACCTTGAGAATCCTCACAGACTTAATGTGCCCAGGCATTAATTCATACAATTGTTGATCTTTGTTACATTGCCATGTTAAGTCTGCATGAAGATTGCGCTATATGTTATGTGCAGGAGTTTTAATGTAGAGAAGAACAGGGAGAAGGCAGACAGTCTAAAGACTACTGCAGCAAAGATGTATAGTGGTTTTTAAGGGTTTATCATCCATTTAGAATTTCTTGGATTTCTGCAAAAAAAAAAAAAATACAGAATAAGAAAAAATCCAATAGTGACAATAGTAATATTCTTGAAACCTGTATATTTTGTATTTGTATATTTTGAAAGCCATATATTTTGTTTATATGCATGCTGCACTGTATTTTTGTGGTATATTTTTGCTGTTGCATTATTTTTGTCATTTATTTATTTAATTTTTTTGTAATGCAATTATTGTGCTATACAAAATCAGAGTTTTTACCGTTCACAAAACAGATAGATTATACTAAATATATTTTTATATTTACTTTGTTGTAGTAACATATCTTTGAAATCAATTGTTAAAATGCCAATACTGTGCCATATCACCAATAATAGTGTTATCGCTAAAAATACCCTGAAACCTGATATTACTTTATGGCCATATCGTCCACCACTATTCCTAAAACGTAGGGAAGGAGAACCAAAGCAAACAACTGACGCCAATCTATATGCTATAGTTATTTATTTACTTTGGAAATGATTCCATATTACATATTTTTAAGTGGAAAACGTATGTGAACCTTTGCTTCAGTATCTGGTGTAAACTCACATAAACTGCTGCCTCAGGTCCTTCCAAAAAACACTGTATATAACTACATTGCAACACAAAAAGTATTTTATATGTTAGCACTTACTTATTGGGAACACTATACTAATACTGGGCAGGGCCTTAAACCTTACTGTTAAAATATATCGTTAAGATTCTGGTCCATGCTGACATGGTTGTTTAACAGAACTCCTTTATAATTTTAGGGAGCAATGTAATTCTCTTAATTTATCATTCTACAATATTTCCAAGGTGACCCATTGGATTTAGATGACTTTGGCTATCCAGTGACTTGACTTATGTTCATTAAACCAATATGATCTGACTTTTTGCTTTGTGACCTGGTGCAATATCATGCTATAAGTGACTATAAGAAGACTGGTTAATTAGTGGTTGTAACCAGATGCATATGATTTGCCACAATACTTAAACTGACTGGCATTTAAGCAATGATTGATGGGTTTTAACAGACCCAAAATGTGCAGCTAGACTGACCTGCTGACTGTACCATATCTGTGTGCCTCAGCAGAAATAAACATTCATCAGACCACAGACTACATTACTTAAGTCTTCAGCTGTCCAGTTTTTAGTGAGCCAGCATCCACTACAGCCATAGCTTTCTCTTCCCCAAAGAGGGGAAGAACCCAGTGTGGTCTTCTGCTGTTGTGACTCGTCAGCAGTGTTGGGAGTAACGGTTACTAACGCCGTTACTTTTTTTCAGTAACGAGTAATCTAACTAATTACTCTGACTGTAACTATAACGCCCTTACCATTTCCGACACCCCGTTACTGCACGTTACTTTAGCAGCTCTATGAACTTTTTTTTTTATTTCGCTTTGCCCTGGTTAACCCCTCCTCTGTCCGGTGAACTTGAGCTTCTGGCCGCTGTGCCTGTGGTTTGGCGTGGTGAAGTGAGGCACAATTGTGACGATTTGCGTGCTCTAATCAATTCAGTGATTGCCGTGGACAACCCAAGTTCCGAATTAAGGACGTTAAGCTCTTTTTAGCTGCTCCGGTTTTTGTGGTGCTGCTGCTTTCTATTTTAGAGCTTAGATTCTCTGCCCGAATCCCACCTGACCTGAGGACCGACCCGAAATCAGGCTCCTATTTTTATTTTATATAAAGCTCTGGTGTGATAATCACAATGTTGCTAAGTAACCAATTATTATTGTTCACTAAAGCGAACGAAATATCGAAAATTGAAAGTGAAAAACATTTGTGTTAACTGAATCTAATAAAAACGGTAATTAAAAGGAAAAACATAACTATCTCGAACTGTATTTTGTGTTTATAAAACTAACTAAAACGAACTGAAATTACTGATAGAATACCCTCATTTTTGTGTTTAATTTATTTATAAGCGCTGTTGTACAGCGGAGTTGTACAGCGGGAGTTGTTGTGCCGAGCGCGCGGCACTCGTGGTCCGTTAGTTCTTGTGTAAAGCGCTCGCGCTAGCACCCTAAAATGAACAGAAAAAATAAAAACAAAATAAAATTAAACTATAATAAAAATGAAAACTGTAATCACGTAGCTCTGGGCGCACGTGAACTCCTCCGCGTTTGACTTGCAGCATTGTGTGTAGCTGTTCTTAAAAATCATTTAAATTAAATAATAGTTCTATGCTTCTATGTTAGTGTTAATTAACATAATTCTGATTATATTTCGCTCATTCAATCAGCCCGAAAACAGACAGTTTATGGGGCGGATCGGGTCAGGCTCATAATGACAGTTTATGGTTCGGGCTTGGGCAGAATGTGCACGGGCTCCGGCTGGGTCGGATTTTTTGTGCACGATCTAAGCTCTATTCTCTTTTGGTGAAGCTGTTATATTAATACCATTTTAACGGGCATTAAATTGTTGTTTTTGTCCATTATTTTGTTTTATATATACATATTTCTTTTGAGTGTGGCTTGGTTTGTTAAATTTCATCCCCAGACGCGTTTTTCCGCTTTTTTCAGTATTACAAGTTTTAGTAATTTTCTTTGGTTGTGTGGAGAATTTCGTTTTATTTTTTTGAAATTCGTTAGATTATATTTTTGTCAACATTTTGGGTTTATTTTCGTTTGTTATTTTTTGTTATTTTTCTAATAATAATAGTAAATGCATAATTGATTTCCTTTTTTTGACGGGCGAATAATAAAAAGTAACGCGATAGTTACTTTTACTGGTAACTAATTACTTTTATAGTGGAGTAACTCCGTTAGTAACTCAGTTACTTTTTTGGAGAAGTAACGAGTAACTATAACTAATTACTTTTTCAAAGTAAGGTGCCCAACACTGCTCCTCAGTAGGTAATTCAGCCTGTAATTTTCTCAAAGGACCCCCCATAAAAGAGAAAGTTACCCCAGGACCACCTGAGAAACTAATCACATCAGGATAGGGCTAAGGTATGCAATTATGCAAGAAATATAACATGTTTTGTGCAAACATTTCCCTGAAACGTCATCTCACATCATCTTATGGCAAAAACAGCAGATCAGTATTTAAAGCACCAGTATTGCATTAGGATATCAATATCATATCTATGTTGACAGATACATAATAATTTATATTGAATTTTTCAGATTTGACCAATATTTACATTGGTATTTTGTGTTTGTTTTTGTATTCTATGTCTTACTATGCAATTACTACAAACATTGTTTAGAGAGTTCCTATAATAGCGCAAAATCAGCTTTAAAAAATATATATATATATATATACTCTCAACGTTTGTTCCACATTTTTGTCCACTTTCTGTAGAAGAACTAATGATACCGATAAATCAATCAGAAACTCACACAGTAATTTATTGTAATCTAGCCCTAAAGAACATTTTATACTGAAAGCAAAACTGCACAAAAAAAATAGTTTGTTTGTTTATACCCAATTCATACCGCCACTGATATAAAACATTCATATTGGTAACAAAACAGTCAGAAGTGACAGAGAAGGAGATCAAATCCAGTTTAAGGTAACTTAAGCACTGCAGTGTAGAACTTAAAAGAGGCATGTGTGTACGGTAAGGGGAAGAAGCAGCCCCTAAAATCTACTCTGAACTTTTGCACATGAAATATTCAGCAAGTTCCCCATTAGACATTCGGCTGAGCACACCGCTGAGTGACGAATGTTACTCCTATGAATATCTAAACACCCAGCCTCAATTCGTTTGGCCACTTCGCCTCCAAACACCCCCTATAACACCATGACACAGGCTTATCTCCCACCTGGCCACGGACAGGAAAAAAACTGCTTCAGCACAACCCAAATATAGAGCCTTAACTTTCTGATAAAATAAGTGCACATTTAGAAACATCTAAAGAGGTAATGATAAAGCAATAAAGATGTTATTGAGAGAGTTGCAAGGATTCTGGCCTAATGTTTTAGTGCTGTTAGGTCAGAGAGGTTTTTGATCAAATTATGCAAGCAGACTGTACCTTATACATTCTGCTCTCAATGTTTCAATCTCTGACTTATACAATAAGAAATATATGCCAACAAAATACCCCCAAATAAATCAGCAGCATTTTTTTTTACTGTAGCAGAGGTTGTGTTGCTGTTATATAATAAAGGTATGTTTAGTTTAGTTCTAAGGCTTTTGCTCACATGGCAAATGCCAATCACACAACCCTCGTACATTTTTTAATAAAAAGTGGGCGAAGCAGCGGGTGAGGCAAGAAGCAAGTTCAGCTCAGAGAAACTGTAGTTTAAACATATTTATAAAGGAAAACAAAATTATAAGGAGGACCTAATTCTTTATCTGGTGGCTTACTGCTATAAGTTCCTTTTTGTTCATAAAAACCTTGGGTATGCTTGTATCTTAGCTATTACAACACTTATATTTTGTCTTATTAACAACATCATAATGTAGTCAGGGTAATAACGTCAAACATTTTTATTATGGCAGGGCATAACACCCTGGTTGCTAAAAATTATTTACTTCTGTCATGCAAAATTCCACCTTTTTAAAAAGGATTTTTAACCAGCAGGATTTTTTTTACTGAAACAGTAAAAATAAAGTATGAATAAATGAATGAATGAATGAATGAATTAAGTTCAACTTATATAGTGCCTTTCTAGAAACCCAAGGACACTTTACAATTAACACTGTTTACACACAAGCACATTACACATCAACACTCATCCACACACCGGTGAGAAGCTGCAGCCAATAACGCACAGCGTACTCTCAACCGGAAACATCCGTCCACCTGGAGGGCACTACAGCATTTACCCAGGACAGAGTCAAACTTATATACACACCACACACTTTACACATACACACCAGATCAATTTAGAGTATTCAATTTTTTATGGGCAATTTAGAGTATCCAATTTTCCTGATCTCCATGTTTTTGGACTGTGGGAGGAAACCAGAGTCCCCGGAGGAAACCCACGCAGACACGGGGAAAACATGGAAACTCCACCCAGTTAGGGACTTGAACCCAAGACCCCAGTGCTGGAAGGCGAACGTGCTAACCACTAAGCCACCGTGCCTCCCAGTACAAACTAAATCCAAATATCTGACCTAAACTTCTAGCTGTTTTTACTTCCTTTGGATATACCTGATTGGTCACAGGCTCCTTAATCAAATCAAAATATCAAAAATGTGAGTATTGGTTAATTCCAGTACAATCCTTTTTACAATGTTATTTTTTTTATCCATAATCTATCTAGAACTACTTATGCGAAATAACTATTGTATAATCTTGTGCATGTGCTATGATGCTTTCTATATTCTGTGCCTATTATCCCATTTAATAGCCCTCTCAGTTCTTAATGTGCTGTTCAGTTTCCCCAAGTGATTTAGGCATCACAGGAAAAAGACACGCATCTGGAGGAAAAACTGCTCAAATGCAGTCAAAGCAATAAAATCAGCAGATACACAGTTCCACTGTAAACAGTTCTGCACTGCAGTTAATAAACAGTTATGTTACCTTCTTACAATGCTTCAAACTGCTGTGGGCTGGGAAAAATGCCTGGTGTTCTAAGTGGAAAATCTTATTCCAGACTGCACTGCCACTGTAAGTTGTAACTAGGCACGTATTATATAGTCTTTTTAATTTTGTCCTGAGCAGTGTGGTTTATTTTTTGATACTTTTTTGATAGTTTTATAGAGCTTTATTTAGCTTGGCTGCATTTATCAGTATCTAATCAAAGGCTATCATGCATATTTTTATTGCATTTGTCACAGCTATGTATAAAAAAACATGATGCAGCCGATGCTCATGCATTCTGAATGCATTCTGCTTTACAACTGTGTCTTGAATAAGCTTTAATTACTATTTTTTTTTCCTCACAATACACAAACTAAGCTTCCATACCGATTAAAAACCTTTACTTTGTCACAACACAAGATCCATTCAAAGACAATCTCCTCATGTCCTGCTCTCATCTCTGGGTGGCCATTCATCCTAAATATAGCGTACTGGACACTGTCCCACAAAACAGAAGCTGAGCAGGATGAGTTTCATGCTAGACTCAGTAGAAATATTATTAGGCGACAGCCATTAGAGATGATCTCAGGCTGAGGGAGAGCAAACACACCCTTCTACGTGGGCCTTCGCCTGCATGCAAAATAAGTGGTGAGGAATGATATATGTTGTCCAGAGAAATGGCTTAGTGTTCAGTTTGGTAGCGGGTGACGTGCAAATATAGTCATAGCATGATTGATAAAGACTTTTTATAGTGACTTTTTGACATGTGGTTTCTAAACTAGGCATGACCTCAACCTGTGGGTCAAAATGTCAACCTTGACACATGATGCTTGTCAAATGTGTCCCTGAACTGCAGTGCTGAGTCAGGCATGGACGATAAATCAATAAAAGAAATATACTAAAAAAATTAGTCTACCACACCTCTCCATGTAATACATGAATAGCAATGTACATTAAGCTTTTGGTTTGTGAGGACTCCTAATGAGCTTTTAGTGAAAGCTATCTTGTGAATATTAGAGACATTGATTTGATGCTACAGTACAACAAACATATTGTTTGTTTATACATGATTTGATTATCTTGCATATCATATTTTCTTTATATTAACTGAGAAAGAAAAAACAACAAAAATGTAACCAATAGGAGATTGCTTTCTAAATGTATCTCAAAGAATTAATTCTTACTTGTCACAAATACTTAAGATTTAGGGTGCTCAATGTGGTAAAAAATATTGTATCCCAAATTTTACAGACAATATAAAGAGGATAGGAAAATAGACAATACATGTTGTGTCAATAAACAGATAAAGTGTACGTTTCGGATTAACAGTTTATTGTTTAAATGTAGTATAAAAACGTGTAAATAAGTCCTATTTTAGAAATTCTTCCAACGGTATTTTCACAAATAAGGGACTAGTAACAGGTTAGAGAGCCAGTTTAGGTTAACTGGCTCTCAGTAACAGGGGCGGGTACGCCAAGTTGTAAACAGCAGGGAGGAGTTGGCTAGGAATAACGTTAGCTTTCTCGGCGAGGTCGTTTTGTTGCCGTTTCCATTTTACGTCCTTTCATTTAGACTTATTTATATAGAATACTTCTCTCTTACTAATCATAGCAGCCAGGCTAAATTCAGCAGCGAGCCCCGCGGTCGCTGAGCAACCTTATCAAAAACAACATTAGCTAAATGCTAACCCGTTCTGTCCAGTTGTGCTACCCTGTCAAATCGTGCTACCATAGTGTATATTTAACTGTAAAACTATAAAACAAGCACTATATTAGATTAAGTTCCAAGTAGAAGTCCCTGTGGATGTAGGTTGGTATATTTGGCTAGCAAAAATCACTCTATCATGGCAACCATATGGCAAATAGAGGTCATTTTAAATAATAATAATTGTAATAATTATTATTATATAATAATTATTATAATAATTTTCCATTTACATAACGACACAACGACAGTGAGTACATGTTGTGTAATGCACATTAAAAAAAAAAACAAAAACAGGTTTATTATATATATAAAAAAACACGAGAAACAATTAAATCGTTTAAGTCAGCGCATGCGCAGGGCCTATAGTAAGCATGTATCAATGGGTAGCATAACTCGACAGCACACCGGCTAACGCTAACCTAGCTAACCCTAACACACCCACCTCTCAGACACGGCCAGTTAGCTATAACACGCTGAATCATGCAGCTAATGATTTTTCATCAGACAGATCCTAGTTTAGACCACGTGCTTCCATTAAATAATATTCTATATCTAAATGACCGGGCTCCAGTGTGCCGTATCCACCCCACTGTATGACACAGTAAACTAGCAGCTAGCGCAGCTGCTGGCAGATCACAGATACATGACGCAGCGCAGCGAAAAAGTACCGAGCTGTTCGCTTATCTAACTAACCTCACTACACAGATACAGTACAGCACAGACCCGCACACCCAGCACCGCTCAGAGTGTACACAGAGCTGCACACCGTGCTAGCTGGGTTAGTTAGTTAACTAGGTGCGCTAGCTATGTGCAGTAATTCAGCTGTCGTTTTCTGCACGCCTGTCTGTAGCAGCAGCAGGTCGTGTCGTTTTCTCCCCACAAACACAGCAGTAACTCAATCCCCCCTCAGTCTAAAAGCGCAGGAGCTAATACAGCCCGTTAGACAGGGCTGAGAATCGGGTAAAGCACGGGGCCACTCACTGCGGAGGTTGTTGACGAGCTCTGCTTGGCTGGTTCCTCCTGATTTCCAGGCCATTATTAAACACACTCTGCGGATCAGGTAGAGAGCGGCCGTCAGCGCCGCGCCTGCGCACACCGCCTTCCCCACAACACCCGCTGCTTCCAGCGCGGACGCAGGAGGCGCGTCACCGGACATGTCCGCGCCCCCCACCCCCCTCCGCTGATGATCCCTAAAGCCCCCCCGAGCTGCTGCTGCTGAGCGATGGAGCAGCACCCATGCACAGGACTGTGATTTCTTCCCGCTCTTGTTGTTCTAGTTGGTTTTAAATGTGCGTATGTGTCTGTCTCTCTCTCTCTATCTCTCTCTCTTTTTCTCTCTCTCTTTCTGTCTCTCTATCTCTCTCTCTATAAGACGCGCGTTCGCGTCCAGCAGGAGCAGAGCGCGATCTTGGACTAATCCGAGCACGTGATCTGGAGACTTTTGAGGGGAGACAGATTTGGGTGGTTTTGTCGCACAAGACAGCAAATAAGCTGTTTTTATTAGTGAAGTTGTTCTAAATATGGAATAATCCTGGCCTACTGCTAAATACAAATAAAGTATTTATATATTTGAAAGTTTTAAAGTATTAAAGTTTTAGTATTTCTTCATAGTTTTTACACACTTCTAGCAGTTTGTACTCTTGACAGCTAACAGCTAATTACATTCACTGGCAAAAAAAAGATGCACTCTGATCGATGCAAAACTTGGCGTGACGTTAAGACTTAAAGGACCAACATGTAATTTATTTTCAGGAGTAAATGACAAAATGATTAGGATGTATCATCAGATATTAAAGAAACATGCTGAGGTAAAGCACTGACAGCTTTTCAGCCAGTACATTCCAAGGAATGTGTATAGCTGGACAGAGCATCGTCTCTCAAAAGTAAAGCCCCCACAGGTCAGGCGCCCCCTGCTGTTCGGTTGCAGAAAGCTGTGTAACCCCACCCATCCCCATAGGTTTCAATGGCAAAACAGACAACTTTCTATCACGTTTTTATATTGTTAAATCTTCACAGAATTCGTTTCTTAAAACGTTATTCAGCTCTATTCAAAAAGGTGTGGTTATTGTAAAAGGGCTGGTTATTGGCGGGACCAATAACAGACCATCAGCTCCGCTCCTCTCTGTAGCCTGTGACCTCGAGGCAGCCCTCAGGGGTGGGGTTATTTAAATGAGTAGGCTGTCTCTCCACAGTCTTTCTCCCTCCTCTGGTCTCTACTGCGCAGACTCAGGTATCAGGATCATCAACATGGCTTCATTTTCATTAAATGAATGGGAACGACGACACAGCGTCAATCTTTTTTACAGTCTCTGGTACATTCCTATTTAGATTATTTGTGCAGTGCCTCAGGGTATCTGTATTTGTTTTGGTCTCTGACTCCTCCTCCTGCTGCTCATTCCCCAACATTAACTCCACCCCCGAGGTTCGATACACAACAGTGAGCGAGCGGTGCTGCAGCATAGAAGCTAGCGAGCAGGGCTACACAGCCTAAAAAACCTCAGCATGTCTCAAAAAATATCAGTGACCGAAGAAGAAATAAAACAAGAGTAAATATTGGCAGTGAGTTTAAAGGTTTCTTTGCCTCTCCTACCAACAACACCTGCCCAGTCTTCACTGGCTTCGCTTGACAGCAGTAAGGGCCCATCATAACTGAGATCAGGTTAGAACTAGATCAGGCTGCAGCAAGATGAAAAGGTAGGACCTGTGAAGAAGTAACTCTAACTCTAGGGTGTGTATTTTTGGAGCAGTGGGATTTTTCTGGTATAACAGGCTTGGCTTAAGGTAACACCGCTAGCGGTGCATAAAGCTAGGTTAGATAACTACGGATTAAGTTCACATGAGCTGGTTTATAATGTGCAAATAATAAAAACACTCCAAACACATTCATTAGCTAAATAACTTGCAGAGTATGACTCGTCGTTGCTTGCCATCATAGTAGTTACTGAACTACTATGGCAACCCGAGTGAGCTTCGTGTCTAGGATGCATGGCTCTTTGTGTTTTGAAATTAAACTGCAGTAGCTATTTCACACACTCGCTCTTATTACCTACTGAATGCTCCTTTAATAAACTCTTTTTACAACTACATTTTGTCACTTGTCTTTTGTTTCCTATTCCTGTTTGTAATCATTAGCTAATCAGTTCAGCACAAAAACTGTATAGATATACTAAACATATTATTTGACTTAATTTATAATTCTAAACATCTCATTAGAAATCCAAGCTAGTGTGAGATGATGCTCAGTCCAAAGAGATCAACATTAGCCTTTTAAATATTAATGAGTGTATCTGTTTGAAGACTTATGTGACCGAACATTACAGGAAGGATGTACATCTACTTCTTAGCACAAAGTTAGCATGAGAATGACTTAAAGGGGAAATCAGGGAAAAGCTAGTGGCACACAGATGGTAAAAGTTGGTCACTGTTGTAAAAGAAAGAGTAAAAGTGTATCCACTATGCTCTTCTCTAATAGCAATTTCCACTACACTACATTCATATGCCTTCAGCAGGGGTTATGGATGTTGTGAATTGAATTTATATTGCACACAACACGAACATGCAGCACCAGAGGTCTTGATTTTCATTTGCAGATTTTAACATTAACAATCAATAAGTTGTGTATTGAACTCTAATGCTGCAAATCAGTAGCAACAATCGGTATAAGTTATGTGTATAGTCTACACAGGCAGGATTCTGAAGAAGAAACCCACACAATCATGTCTAAATTAAAGTTTAGTTATCCTGTCTTCTGGTTAATTGAGCAAAAATCTAACTGATGTCACTCACGGTTCTAGGGGCAGGGTCACGGGGGCATTGGCCCAGCTGAAATCTGATTGATGTTTCCCTGTCCTGTCACTTATCTTTCCTTTCCCCCGAGAGTGATAATCACAATATACTTGGATGCAATTCCATGCTCAAACACTGAGCCAAATAATAATGTCCAGGGTGATTAAAACTTATGTAGGAGAGATTTTTTGAACTGACAGTATTTGTGAAAAATGTTTTAAAATAAACTGCTGGTTTTTCTTACATGCTCTGTGTATTTTGTCTATACTGTAAAAATGCATGTAAAATTGGTAAGGAGATTTTAATAAAATTTTAAATTTCACACAAAAAATATATGCAATAAAAAATTAATCAGAAACAACCAAATATTCCAGAAAAAATAGACTAGCAGCAAAATGCAAATGCAAATAAATTTAAAATAATAATTATATATTTTTTATCATTTTCAAATAATATAGAAATTAGCTATATTTAAAAATCTTTTTTTCTGTTTTGAAATTGCAACATTGCATTTTGGCACACAATGTACTCCATGGATACATTCTATTGTTTGTAATTGGTAAAAAAAAAAAAAAAAAAAAAAAAACTTGCCCCTCTTACGCCATACTAAAATATACTATACTCATATATACTGCTAAAATAAAACCATAACGCGAAGAAAGCTGAACATTATTTTTTTTATCAGTTAGCTCTCAGGAGGTCAGGAAACCTGTGGATTAAGATAATCACAGGTAAGATAGTGTGTGGGCTGCAAGGCATCGACTGCTGCGTTTCAGACAGAAACATTTAGTCGTTGCGCCAAAGGGTGAACAGACCTGTCAGTGGAATTTGCGTACTTAGGCTGTGGCTACGATCTCATTTGATCGTAAGCTCCGTTGTTGAATAGCGGCGGTAACTATCAGCAACAGCCAGATAACCTCTAATAGAGAGGAGAAAACTCACTAAAGAATCTTTTCTTTGGGTTTGTAACACCACTAGATGGCGCTCCCGATTCTAGAATTAATGGTTCATATTGAGCGTCTGAGCCGCAAATTCATAGATGTTTAATCATTTTCATACTGGAAAATGTACTAATTTCCTTAACACAAAACAATACCAAATCATTTAAAACGCTTTTAAACTCCAGATATAAACTTTTTAAGCTTTATTGTACACTTACAGTAAGCTCACAGTGGCAGTAATGATAACGCCTCTATTAGAAAAACCTGCTTACTGTAAAAATAAAACAATTTAAAATATATAGGTTCATTTTATTTGAGCAAAACACATAATTTACTACTTAAAATTAAAGAAATATCCTGGAGCAGTGAATTGTTACTATATGTGTTCGCGTTTTTACCCGTTTAGATCAATTCACCCTTAATTAATTATGGACTCGCTCGCGGGCTCTCTCTAGCGGTTTTCAATAATGATCTCATATAACGCTGGAGATGAGAAATGGGGAACCGGGTGTTCTGTCGAGTTTTGCTACCCATCGATACGTGCTTTCTAAAGACAATGCGCATGCGTTGACCTACATTTAAAAAATATTTCTTGTGTGTTTTTTTTTATAATTCTGTTTTCTAGCGTTTTTTTTGCATTTAGCAATATGGACTCATTGTCATTACACAAAAGTGAATTACACTTAATAAGAATAATAAAAAAATATATATATTATTAAAATAAATGCAAAAGCAATTTATAATATCTATCATAACTTTACCCTGAAACAGTAATTTAGGCTATTCAAAAAAAACAGTACATAGGCTTCTGCTGGGAACATGCTCTAATATGGTGCTTCTTTTGTGTTTTTCACCTTTATTATACACTAGGGTAGGACGGTTTGACAAGGTAGCACAATTCGACAGAACGCTTTGCTGTAGTGTTGTTAGGTTTGTCTCCTCAGAGCCGCCGTAGTTTGGCGGAAGGAGGAGCTGGCGGGAGTCCGGAATTCTGAGCTGAGTTTAAGTAGTAGAAGAGCGCGAGATAAAGGTGGTGTTTAATTCAGTCATGGAGAGCATCAACGCCAAGTATGTGTCTCAAAAGATCAGCAAAACGCGCTGGAGGCCTGTACACGCGGCCGCCCTGCACCAGCCCACCTGCTTCGCCACCGGATCCTGGGACAACGAGGTACCACCACTCACACTCACTGAGACACACAGCGGAGTCTCAGACAACTGTTTCACAGTATCATATCCATTATTGTTGGGTGGTGGGTCATTCTCAGTACTGCAGTGGTGTGTTAGTGTGTGAATGGACCAAACACAGCAGTAACTTACTGCTGGAGTTGTTAAACTATGTGTCCACACACGTACCATACAGTATCTTACAAAAGTGAGTACACCCCTCACATTTGTGTAAATATTTAATTATATATATTTTTATGGGACAACACTGAAGATATTATACTTGTGTAAAGTACTCAACACACAACCATTAATTTCTAGCAAAAAAGTGAGTATATCCCTCACCCCTCAATTAGCCATTTTCCTCTCAGGTCCCACAAGTTACACGGTCTCAGGTGTGAATAAGGAGCAAGCCTGGTTTGGTGTTTTTGGTACAATTCTCTCATAATGGCCCATAGATATTCAGCATGGCACTTTATGGAAAGAAGATGTGAGAAACAGAAATGTTGCTCTCCACAAATATGACCTAGGCTATGTAAAACATGACTAGTTCACTCAGTGTTCTGAGTACCATAATACCATAATAGGGGAGAGTGGATGATGGAGATTACCAGAACCACTTTTAATGAAGCACAACCGGGAGGCTACGCTTAGCCACTATAAGAAGTTAGCAAACACCCTAAAACTTAGATACAGTACAATGGCCTAGGTCATTATAGCAGTTTTTCAGGACTGGTTCCACTCAGAACTTGCCTCCCCAGCATTGCTGCAGAGCTTAAAGAAGTGGGAGTTTAACCTCCAGTGCTCGGAACATAGGTCCCACACTACATCAACTCTGTCTGCATGATACTGTCCCCAGAATGCAGCCTCTTCTGCAGCTGAAGCACAAGAAAGCCCGCAACAATCCAAGAACAAGGATTACTGAAACTGTCATGTGGTCTAACAAGATCAAGATAAACTTGTTTGGGTCAGATGGTCTTCAGCATGCCTTGGCATCCTGGTGAGAAGTGCCAAGAAAACAGCCCCTTTTCTACAGTCAAGCATGGTGGTGGTAGCATCATGGTTTGGTGCTACATGAGTGCTGCCAGCACTGGGTAGCTGGATTCCAGCATGTTCTGTGATATTAGTCCCCTCTCTTGGGAAACTGGGCCACATGTCAGTTTTCCAAAACCTTTGACCAAAAAAACACCCACTAAAAAGAACAATTGCTTTGCTAAGGAAGGTGAAGATAAATGTGATGGACTGGTCCAGTAAACTCAACTGATTAAGATTATAGTCCAAGACTAATTGTAGCGTAGCTAGCTTACCACTTGCTCTTCTGACAGGTGATCAAGCAGTGTTTTAACTTTTGTTGACTTTTGTTGACTTGGATGAAAAGCAGAAAACTGAAAAACTCAAGCCTTTGTGAAACATGCTGAGTGACTGTTTATTTCTCAGACTAATCAGGTTTGCATCTGGGGTGTGGGAGAGACTGGAATGGCCTGTGAAGACGATGAGCTGGAGGGAGATCCACAATTACTGTGTGAGTGTAAACATGGAGGAGATGTGCTGGACTTGCAGGTCAGTCTCATAAAAAGCCATTATTGTGGAAGTGAGGTTTCAGTTAAGATATTTTGTCAAATCTGAGTGTTGCATGCATTTTATGTGTATTTATGTGTCTTATTTCTACAAGCTGTAATATACTGCACAGGGTTGTGGTTCCCTAAAAGCACATTGACACATAGATGATTGTTTAGCTGTTGAGTAGCAATTTCACTGATCTTAACCTCTACAGAGTGAGAGCATTTGAGTACAATTTGCATATTTTTTGTAAAGTATTAAGCTTGTAATAAAGTGGAACTTTACTGTAAAGAGAACATAAAATTGAACTTCCATTGCATATTTATCTATGCTTTCAGCATCTATAAGTAAAAGATTATCATCAACATGTCTATAACACACATTTAAAATATGTGCAATATGTGCAAATTAAAATTAATGCACAGGTTTTACAAAGGACTTTATTAAAGATTTTTTATGCTCTTCATACTTGATTTCTGCTGCATAGCATTTACATACAACCCATGGCAGCATTCAGCTCTGGAAAAAAATAAGAGACCACTTAAAATTGATGAGTTTCTTTGATTTTACAAAATTGTAAACCTCTGGAATATAATCAAGAGGAAGATTGATGATTACAAGCCATCAAACCAAACTAAACTTCTTGAATTTTTGCACCAGAAGTGGCATAAAGTTATCCAAAAGCAGTGTGTAAGACTGGTGGAGGAGAACATGCCAAGATGCATGAACTTAACCATTAGCAAGGATTATGATTAAATGTCTTTTGTCTTTTTAAGACCCTGTGTCAGACCCCACTTTAGTTCCTCATGGTCATGATTAAGATCAAGTTAGACATTATTTTAGGTAGTAGTTGGTTAGTACTTGTCAGTTGCTGAAGAGTGTGTGTTTTTTAATTAACAATAGAGGACATTTTATTTAATTACTATACATTTGATTACTGTATTTTTTTCAAATCTTCTTCAGTTCCTGGATCAGGAAAGGCTAATTACAGCATCATCAACAGGAGCCGTGACCATCTATAAAATTCATGCTGACAGCCAGGTATGAAAGATTTTCACCCTCTGTATATGAGCAAGAACTAAATTCAACTTTAATAAGCTGGGTATGTGCTAATATATATTTATATTTTGTAAATGTTTATTTTGATGAGGTATTGTTACAGTGTTGTAAATTAAAACATTTTTCATAGTAGGAATAGGATTTGACTTTTTTTTTTAAGCATGTGTGTTTTGTTTATTTTGATCATATGTGCATGCATGCATAGTATTCTTTGCATTGAGACAAAACATTATTACTAGTCTCCCTGTCGTGTATATTGTTGATCTTCCTTGTGGCACAAAATAGTTTTGTAACAAGAGTTCTAAAAGTGCCATGGGATATATCCCAGGTTTAGCACTTTTATTTTTGACATCCAACACATTATCTGTATTTTCTGTACCATACATATCGGACTGGATTCTCACCATTTTTTACAATATTTCCCTGGTCATAAAGTTTGGCACCTTGGTGTAGAACAGGTTCTAAACATTTCAGAATCTCAGAGCTGATATCTGTGCTTTTGATTGTGTTTTTGCACTGTAGTCTCTGTCTGTGGCTCATGTGTGGGACAGATCACACCACTACCAGCGTGCCAGCGCCCCATGCACTGGAGTGGTATGCAGCAGTCCAGATGTGGTGTCTGTAGGGGAGGACGGGAGAGTGATTCTCTACAAAGCTGACCAGAGAGGAATTGCACGTGTTATTGGTCAGTACTGCATACAAAAAAATACATTCTACTCATATTTCACAAATATTGCAATATTATTATTGATGTATCTGTACCATCAAGCTCATTTCTCTTTGTATGTGTAAATTTTAGTATGTACATTTTAACAACTGGAAAAATGCTTATGTTACTATTAAGTAATTGAACAATATAAGCAACATTAATCATTATATCAGTAATAGTATGGGCATGCTGATTTATGCTGTTCATACACTACACAACTTTGAAAAAGACTCTAAAAAGACTTTTAACAGACAGAAGTCTCTCACCCTCTCACATCTAAAGACTCGTCACAGACTTTTTACTCACAGACTAAGATTTAGCAAGGACTGGGGATCACTAGGCTAGGACTAGGTTCTTTTTTGAGATTATTTCACATCATGCTTCTGGTAAAGTTTACATACTATACATATTAAGTTAAAAATAATATCTATATCAATACTCTGATTTATCAGAAACAAACAACTTTTGTCCCCATCGACAGTTAATTTTTTTGCCACACTGTTAGTTATATATTTTTTAATATAATACATTTTGTGTTCAACTCTGCATGTAAGCTTCTTTTACCCCTTTTACCTTCTTTTTTGCAAAATGTGCATCTATGTGCTATCTGTGTTTTAAAATACAGTACATATTAAAATAGGAACCATATAAGGCTTATTCACTGCAAACTGTAAAATATTCTTGCCTAGTGGCTTCCTGTAGCTCTACTTTTGGTTGTTAACATTGTTCACGTCACTATTTGTGTGAGCAAAGTCTTAAGACTTTTAAGAATATTAAACATGGTTGATTTTATCATAGCACCAGGGCTAAATGACTAATACTTTCAGTCCTAACCACCTTACACTAAACAATTGAGATGACTCGACTGCAGCTTGACTCTAGCAAGACTCTTGTGAATTTATCCTGACTCTGGAATTTTTTGTCTGCGACAGTGAATTCACTTGAAAATCATTAGGTGTAAGGTCGGCATAAGACAAACCTTAAGACTAATAACATTTAATTGGAATTTTGTCAACATTGTTAATGTAACACTAATATTTTGTAAGCTATGGCCAGCAGAGGGCACAGAAAACTCATTGCTTAACCCCAAAAATGCTTACCAGAGAAAATAAGGAGCTTATGAATGCGTTCTCTTTATTGAATCAGAAAGCAATATTTTGTACACAAGTCCTCACCCTATGATTTAGACTTGTTTTAATGTAAATTTGATTACATTTAGCACAGGAAATGTAAAGGTTATTTAGATTAATGCAAACTGGGCCCACAGTAATCACCAGAATCTAGAGAAATGTTTTAAGAATTTCAGTCTTGTCATAAATCATAATTGGTGCATTCCTAATTATTTTGGTATAAAGTAGTTTTTAATCACACTGAATATACAGAGGCTGCTTGAGGAACTATGTGTATCAGAATAAAGGCAACAAATTCAGTTCAACACAATGCATTTGTACATTGGTAAATCTGCTCATTTTAGTCCCAGGGCCATGTTACTGCTGTCCAGCACTGCCAGAAGTTTGCTTCTTACACGGATACAGTGGGAATAGATTTGAACCGTATTTTTTAAATCTTCGCACATGATTTTTTCCCCACAGAAAATGCAGACAGCAGCACCATCCACGCAGTGACTTTCCTTCGGACGACTGAAGTGCTGACGGTTAACTCCATCGGGCAGCTGAAGCTCTGGGACTTCAGACAGCAGGGCAACGAGCCTGCACAGATCCTTTCCCTGTAAGAAACGAAGTTTACAAGACACAAAAACATACCAACATCACACACAGGTTTCTTCCTATAATACATTAGTAAGAAGAACTTCAGCTAGCTTAAAAAAATATATGTTTTGGTATTAAAGATGCTGTATGTGCAATGTATTATTAGGGGTTCGAGCACGTAGTGCTAGAAACCCTATTGTAATTGTTCCGATTATTATTCTTATTCTTTTTCTGCCATAGAAGTGATTGGGCAGAAGAAACCGTAAGGCCTACAGGGCTGAGACTTGGTCATATGGTAGTACTTCTCACCGCTACTCAGATTCAAAAGATGAGCCCGATCGGCTTCAAGGGGGCGCTATGGCGAAGGTCAATGCGTTAGGCCTCGTAACTCCCACACCCTGATAGCCAGAGCAAAAATTCTTGCATTATATGATTCCTTGGTTAATGGCAAATCAAAAAGGTCAATAGAACCACTAAGCTCCGCCCACTTAGATTTTTTGCTATTTAGCATAATATGCAAAACCTACTTTTGAGAACTTGTCCTAGGGTCATTGACCAATCCTGTCATATTTGGTGTCAAACAACTCCGCAGAGTCCCAACCTCAATAATTATCAAAAAAATTGTGAAATTTGTAAACAATATGGCCGCCATATGCAAATTAATCTTACCGTGGCACACCCAAATTTACTCTAACAGCTGTAACTTTTGAATGCTTAAACCGACACTAATGGCACTTTAGACCTATGATGCCAACATGATTCTGAGGTAGCATGTCAATACACAATACACATACAATGTAGACATACGCCCCCAGGGGGCGGAGCCAAAGCTAAAAATCTGTTTCTCAGGAAGCGTACAAGCTATGAAGCTCTCCTTTGGCATGTATCATCTATGGCCTATGTCCTAATGTTTTACAGAAGGAAATTTTGATATGCAAATTTTTGCGATCGTTATTAGCCAATCAGATTCCAGCAAGCTTTTGACATGCTAAACAATGACCAATCAGGACGATACTTATACCCTACATGTATCTCAGGGCCTTCTATCATCCATTAAAATATGGCGTTGATTGGCCTCAAGGGGGCGCTATAGCAGAAAATCAGTTATATCTAAAGGTACAAGTGGCCTAGGCTTGTTATTCTTTTTTAATTGTATACTTTGCTGTAGCCTTTACAACTTTGTAATTACATGTGTTTACCAAAAATGCAAAGATTTTCATCAGTGGCCAAAAGAGTAAAAATTGCTCTTTTCGAACTTGTCTTTAAGTCCTTAATCAATCAAAACAAATTTGGTCTTGATGCAATCTTGAGACCCTGAAGGTAAATAATTATCAAAAAAATCTTGACATTTTAACTATTTGAGGCCCATAAACCTTGATCAAACATGTACGTGAAAGCCTTTTCAGAGTTATTTGGCCAAAACTCTGTCAAAGTTTAAAACATGCCAAAACTGTTGAAGCTACTAATTAACAATGACATTTGAAGCACATGTGCCAAGTATGAGCCAAATAAGTCTTCAGTAGGCTCTACAGTGAAAAAATAACTATTTTCAATTTATTCTATTTATCGCTATTTTCCAACCTAAATGGACAGAAGACAGGAACCTTTCACCCTATCAACACACAAATTTATACACATATTTTCAGCCAAATCGGACATGTTTTGCCTCTACAACGGCTGGAAAACTACAGCGATTTTGTAGGCCTCAAGCCTGTATTATCGCTTGTTTCAAATCTAAATGGACAGAAGTCAGGAACCTTTGACCCTATTGACACAGAAATTGACATACATATATAGACTGATATTGTGATCCTGATTGCAAATTTTGAGCCAAATCAGATATTTTTTGCCTCTAATATGGCCAAAGAGCAACAGCCATTTTGTAGGCCATAAGCCTGTATTATCACTTTTTTCAAACCTAAATGGTCAGAAGTCAGGAACCTTTGACCCTATCAACACACAAATTTACATACATGTATATACAGACCACTTGATCATGAGTACCAATTTGGAGCCCAATCGGACTTTTCTTCTCTTTTTAATAAATAGAAACACACTAATAGGGAACGTTCTGTCTTTCTGATAGAGTGATAGATTTCCAGCAGGTTATATGTGGTCTCTTGCTGCGCTCTGGTGGTCATTTGGTGAAACAGCTACAAGTGAATTATTCTAAATTAAAGCTCTGCTGAACTTATTCAATCTTGCTTGTCTTGCTTAATTGAACATATTTATCCTTCTTGGTCATGCTGCTCAGCCGCCTGGGTCATTCTTGTTTATGCTCCACCCACTTAATTTTTTTTTTAATTTGCATAGTATGCAAAACCTACTTTTGAGATCTTGTCCTTGGATCCTTGACCAATCATGACATGTTTGGTGTCAAACAGTTCAGCAGAGCTTATTCCTCAATAATTATTAAAAAAATCTTTACATTTATAAACAATATGGCCGCCATATGCAAATGAGTTCTACCATGGTGCAGTAAAATGTCTTTAACACTTATAACTTTTGAATGCTTAACCTGACACTAATACCACTTCAGTCCTTTGATCATTACATGATTCTCAGATACCCTGTCAGTTTAAGTAGACATACACCCCCCCAGGGGGCGGGGCCAATGCTCGATAGCTGTTTCTCTAGAACCATACAAGCTATCAAGGTCATCCTAGCCAATTATCATCTATGGCCCATGCACTAATGGTACACCAAATGAAAATTTGATATGGACACTTTTGTGGTCACTATTAGCCAATCACATTCCAGCAAGCTTTTAACAGGCGGAATGTTAATCAGGTCAAAACTTATATACTATATACGGGTTATTTATATGCCCTTTTTATGCCTTGTGTTTTTTCAATTTAAGAACTGAATTTGTTTCACCAAATGCCCACTAGAGTGCAGTAAGACACCACATAAAACCTGATGAACACTACAGCTCAATTTATCAATGCTTTTCAACTAGTTTACTCACACCACTCATCTAGCATTGCCATTATGGTCTTTATGGTCACGCTGGTCACCCAGCTTGGTTATGCTGGCCATCCAGCTTGGTCATGCTGGCCATTCACATTGGTCATTATGGTCCTGCTGGTCATTCAGCTTTGTCCTCATAGTAATGGTGGTCTTCCAGCTTGGTCATACTGGCCAACCACCTTTGCCATGCTGGTCATCCAGTTTGGTCATTATGGTCTTCCAGCTTGGTCTATATGGTCAACAAGTTTGTCATCCAGATTAGTCATGCTGGTAATCTAGCTTGGTCTTCACGGTCATGCTGGTCATCCTCATCCAGTTTGGCGATGCCGGTCAACCGGCAACATGTTTTAAGCCTAACTGGCCTCCAGGGGTCTCTTTGCCTGTAACGCTCGAACCCCGTAAATCGCCGCTTGCGGCTATATTTATTATTATTATTATTATTAATATTATTATTATTTTTACTTCAGTCAGAATGTCCTCTTGATTTGAGTCTCTGTTCATATATTTATTTCTCTGTTTTATATCTGGAAGCATTGCTTTCTTACTTTCTAAACCTCTAAAGAAAACTACTTGCTATTATGCAACAGGAAATGGCCACAGATATTCAGATCTTATATTGAGAAGAGTTTAAATCATGCTATTTTTACAAGCAATGTAAATATCAATTTCTGCTTCTGGATTGAATCTAAGCCGTAGCCTGATGCAGACTTCCCTAGCATACTGGAGCAAAGCATATGAGAGCAATTGTATTTTTTAGTACTGTAATCTGGCCTTTTTATTTTTTTTTTGTCTCCGTCAACTACTGTTTGCTGGTGTAATTGCAATTACAGACCAGACACATCAGTTCTTCTGCATCAGTTTAAAAGATCTTTACCTGTACAGGGTCAATAAATAGCTTCAAAATAACATTATTTGCAGTTACAGTGTTTGATATGTTTCATGCAGTTCCCTCCATTCTGTTATAGCAGTATAGCAGTAATACAATGTCTTTTGTTTCTGTAGCACTGGGGACAGAGTGCCACTGCACTGTGTGGACAGACACCCAAACCAGCAGCATATAGTGGCCACTGGAGGCCAAGATGGTATGCTATGCATCTGGGACGTGAGGCAGGGCAACATGCCCTTCTCTCTTATGGAAGCCCACTCTGCTGAAAGTGAGTACTTCATCTGTCAGTATGGAAAGCTGCAAGTCAAGTCAACTCATTGGCACTGATTATTGTATCTTTTTTGTTCTTCTCTAGTGTGGGAGGTCCATTTTCACCCGACAAACCCAGACCACCTGTTTACTTGTTCAGAAGACGGCTCTCTACTGCACTGGGAGACCTCCTCTGGCTTAGACACCCCCTCATTCCTGCAGAGTAAGTAAAATCCAATGGCTTCCAGGGTCTGACTAAAAGAAAACTAAAGCCTTTACAGTCGAAGTTAGACCAATGTCCAGTATTACTTAATCCAAGTGGCTTAGGTTGTTAAAATTCCACATAGCAACTTCAGGTACACACTGTCAATCAAACATCATTTTGAATTTGGATTTCCAATTACTCGAGAAAATTACTTATCCTGAAAATATCTTAATGTAACTTAAGTATTTTGCCATATTTAGCATTTTGAGATTATACCGTGTTTATAATAGTATGAAAACACTCATATAAGTAACAACGGTTTGCTTATAAGGAATGAGATTATCTGAAATTGCTGTCATCCATTATACACATTTTACCCGACTGGTTGTCCCTGATGATATGATGCATCAGAAACGAGGATGATCTCATGAGGTTGTAAGGTTTGGGATTATCTTTTTGAAAGTCTTATTGTATTGTAAGTAAGCTTTATTTGAGTGCATTGAACATCCGTGTTAGTAATGAGTGCCACTTAAAGTATCTGAATGCAGGGGTGTTTACAAACATTTGGACATAGTGTTATGATCCTGCATACTGACAAAAAATATGCCCCCTTAAAAACTGTAGATAGGTGTCCCCAAACATTAGAAGACAGTATATGGGCAGATTATGGGCTATTCTATAGTGTTGATGCTGCATGTTCAGTACCTTTTAAAAGTGCCTTGACTTTCAGTCTTATACAAACTTCAAATGTCTTTCCTCTTTTATTTTGTGTCTGTGTTTCTTAGGCCGCAACACCAGCATCATGTCCCGCAGTGCGGCAGCTCCTGCAGGGGGAAACCAGTCCCTCATCAGTGCCTGGCTCAATGGAGACTCCAGCAAGGGCAGGCTGGAGACCACTCACATGCTTCCCAGCCAGACTCTGTCTGTCAACAGTCTGGATGTGCTTGGACAGTGCTTAGTGTGTGGCACTGATGGAGAGGCAGTTTACATAAACAGACAGGTTCCTGTGTGATACGCAGCACCAAAGAGTTGTGATTTATTTTCAGTAAATGTTCACCTGACCAACAGTTTTTGTTTGTTTTGTTATGCTTTCCTTGGATAATGCACTTAATAAAAGAGTGATCTTTTTATTTGAGTTTGAAAGTGTGCACTGCATATGAATCGTCACAAAGTTTATCAAATGTTCGCCAAAGAGGTCATTGCATTGTAAAAAAATGACAAGACTTTTATTGGACTATTATTTATCAGTCAATTCAACTTGTCTGTATTCCTGATGTAATTGTAATAGTTGTCATGATGTAGACCTTTTATTATTTACCTTTTGATATTAATTTGACTAGTAGGGGTGAGTGATATTCTTGGCCACGTGATGTTAAAATATATTTTATTAATTTCAATAATATATCACTGCAACAAAACAAATGTTAAAGTTTTATTTCGTAGAAATAATAGTTTCAAAAATTTTGTAGCAAACCAAATCTGTACATTTTGTTTATTTTGTAAACAACATAACATACTAAGGCTCTAATTGTGTATAAATAATTATTTTATGAAACAAAAAATGACCACACTACGGAAGCGCAGAATGTTTTAGGCATGCAGACACAATCATGCAAAAAAAACCTTTTCAGTAAATAGAAAATGTACAAAAAATGGACTGCTTTCAAAACCAAATGCTGCCATTAACATTTATTTTCTTCTTTTTTTCTTCAATGTTGATGTGTTTTGAGTGGTAAAATATAGCATGCCCTTTGTGACTAGATCGTAAGATTGATGAGATTTAACTACTTGCATTTACACTTGGTTGTCAGATGCATCTCCAGTTAGACTGAAATTTGATTTGTGTGTGGGTTGGATATGAATAACTCTAATTGGCATATTGCCCTATTGGCTGCCCTTTATATGGGTGTAAAAATGTTGAGTGACAGCTAGGGTTTCCTTTTAATGCAAAACAATCTGGTGATGTACCTGTCAATTAGGTAATGTGTCTAAAAAAATGTTGTTAAGTGCCCTCTAATTTGAAAATTGGATGCAGTGATCCATGTTAGGTGGGTAATTTTAGGAATACAGTTTGTTTTGCCTTCAAATTTAAAAACAAAATGTTCGCTTTTTATTTCCTGGCATGCATGAACTTGTAGCAAGTGTCTAAAACAGTGTAAAGGTTGTGATGTCACTGCTTTCCAACTTTACTTTATTAATAGTGCAGTTATGCCAAGATTCCAATAATTCTTGGACACGTTTTAATAGCTTGATTTAGTTTGAACTAAGTGATTAATTAAAGCACCTAAATTAGAAGTAGAGAGAGTTTTACTGCAATACAAGCAGGATAAACAATGAACAGGTACCCCAATGTCCATATTGTGTGCTAGATTAGTGTAGGTTACAAACATATAACATGCCCATATTAGTATAGTTTACTTGTGGTGTTTTACAGGGTTTTACACTAGGGCCAAGATAAAACTGATCTGAATAATTATAAAACTGTCGATCTGAGAGTGAAGGCCTGAGGTTTAGGGTTACATACATGTTCTAACTGCACACAAGCAAATGCAATATTAGGACATTTATGGTGGAAACATTGATTTCAGTCCTTTGATTTCAATATTTTAAGGCAAGCAGATTTTTATTTTCTTAGGTCATCCAGTGTACCACCTTGGAATGCTTCACATCACAGTTTGAGAACCACTGCCCTACAGGAACACAAAAGATACCAAGTTAACATGATTCACAAGCAGTTATCAGGCTTGCACACAAATAAAACCATATAACAATCGAATCAGTATATCTGAAGTACTAAAACCTAGCTACATAACTACTTTGATACAAGACTAGCATATGCTGCAAAGTCATGTCTTGTAACTGTTAGCATGGTTTGCTAACAGTTACAAGAACTGCCTTGATATCAAGGAACAAAGAAAGACTTGAATAATGTAATACAAACAGGATATACAGATTTAATGTAAGTATAGTTTGAATCATGGTTGAATCAATTTGCACAAAAATAAACATAAAGGGTGTCTAGCAGATCCAATATTGTGTGATTTTGCTTGCTAGGACAGGCAAAAAATGGATTACATACTATTTTATACATCATACATAGTAGTGCTCCACATACAATGGCAGATATATTAAAACTTTCCAAAAAGCATAGACTACAATATCATCCATTATTGTTGATGTGGAGGGTGATGCTGCATCCATATTCTTGTTGTTGTCTTTTTACTTTTTTTTTTAGCCCCTCTCCAATTAAATAGTGGGATCTGATTGGACGGTGATTACATTTTATTAAATTCTGTGGTGCTCCTAAACCAAATGCAATCCTGTGTAGAGTAAGGTGGTCACATAGGTGGAACATGGGCTAGGTGGATTGTGGGTGAGCATGGACTCATGAGGCCATATCATTAAAGGGCATCATTATTTGACTATTGACTATTATTTTGACTGTTTACATTCACAAATGTAAAATACCTGTATCTGTGTGTAATGTCAATGGATCTGTCCCTAAAACGCATCACATGCGCACATTAATGTAATTATGTGTATAAACGTCACCTTCTTCACAAACAACAAAAAATGTCATATGAGACACGACTCGTAGCTTTATAAAGGGAAATGGATGAGTTAGCAGCTCATATGTGGAGCATCTTTTGCTGGAGTGGAGAATAAACAGCTTGTCTGAAGAACATGGCCAGGTCAAGGAGTAGAAAAAAGGCCAGGCGGCTTGTTTTTGCTATTTTTCAACAATAGCCAAGAGATGTGTGAGAGAAGCACATAACGCATGCGTAAAGGCAAAAAGACGCATGAACTCTGATTTGACCGTTCATATTTTCGCATGTCCATGGATCGGATACATATCTGATATAGGACTGTATATGGAAGTGACTCAAATCTGATTTTAAATTAAAAACATTTAAAAAATAAATGGATTTGGCATGTTTACGGATTTTTTTAGCCTGGTAATATAAACGTATCCTGAATATTACGGCTCATATTTAGCCCTATTTTCAGTGTACAGCCCAGAGGGGGCCATGTTTAACTCCTCCTGGTCCCATTACTCACACACATATGTGGGGCCAGTTTTCCCACTCTAAAGGGCACTTTTAGTTATGTTTAGTTAAGTTTTAGTTTAGGAATGTGGTGTATTTTTTTTTTTTACATAAAAAAGTGGTGAGCACAAGATAGTAAGCAGTGAGCACCATATTGTATAGTCACTGATCTGTACATGACTTTACAGACTGCTACGTTGTGCTGTGCACATGCTCTGCAATCCTCTATCCAGTTATCAAAACTGTGTGGATTATTTAGCTTGTAATGTAGGCTGCTTTTGCAAAGATCGAGCAAGCTAACTTAAAGACAGCAAATTTAGCTTGGTTTAGTTTACATGTCCCATAAGAGTTAGCTGGTTATCGTTAGCTCTGGGCTTATAGCTACCTTTCGCTACCTATCTAAAACATTCCACACTAAAATAAAGTAGTTAAGGTTAGCTAAACTAGCTAGCTAGCTAAGAACTTTATTTCACTGTGAAATATGTCAGTTTAAACTATAGCTTTCTGGCTACCATTATCTGGTGCTCACCACATAATTTGAGGTGCTCACCACTTAGTATCTGGTGCTCACCACTTAGAATCTGGTGCTCACTACTTAGTATGTGAGGCTCACGCATACTATCTGGTGCTTACCACTTAGTATGTGGTGCTCACCACTTAGTATCTGGTGCTCAGCACTTAGTATGGAGTGCTTACCACTTACTATCTGGTGCTCACTACTTAGTATCTGGTGCTCACAGCTTAGTATGCAAGGTTCATCACCTACTATCTTGTGCTCACTACTTAGTATGTGAGGCTTACACTTAGTATCTGGTGCTCACCACTTAGTATCTGGTGCTCAGCACTTACTATCTGGTGCTCACCACTTAGTATGTGAGGCTAACCACTTACTATCTGGTGCTCACCACTTATTATGTGAGGCTCACCACTTACTATCTGGTGCTCACCACGTACTATCTGGTGCTCACTACCTAGTATGTGAGGCTCACACTTACTATCTGGTGTTTACTACTTAGTATGTGGTGCTCACCACTTAATATCTGATGCTCACCACTTTTTTACGTAATAAATACACCATGTCCCTTCAGGGGTTCCGTAAAAACGTGTGTGTGTGTGTGTGTGTGTGTGTGTGTGTGAGAGAGAGAGAGAGAGAGAGAGAGAGAGAGAGAGAGAGAGAGAGAGAGAGAGCTGAGCTGAGCTGAGTGATCTCTGTACGGGAGCAGAGTGAAGCGTTCACACATCCGGGCATCTCCGCTCTGACAGACTCGGAGTGCCAAGGCGACCGTGTCAATACAAAGCCGAGTCTTTAGCTGGAGCTAGCGGATCTTTCACACACTTTCACTGAGTTTTAGCGGAGTTCCTCGGCTCCTCAGACCGACACTGCGCTGTAGATGTTGTCTGGGTTCAGTATGGATATTCTTTAGTCGACGGTGAGTAACTTTAAGTCTGTGCTGGGTGTCCGGGCTAACGGCTAAGCTAGGCTCCGCTCTCCGCTCTGAATCGTTAGTGTTTAGGCCTCGGCGCTCTGCTATCACCAGGAGTGAACTTCTCCCAGCAGAAACACCGCTGTTTATAGTGTTTATTCTCAGGAGCAGAGAATTCAACACCGCAGGCTTCGAAATGAGCGGGATAAAACTAGTCTTTAACTAGAGTGGTAGCTAGTGAAGCTGTGCTGCTAACTCTGCAACATTAGCTTAGCTAGCTTAGCTTAGCTAACCTGAACTAGCCAGGCTAACGATCTTCTGTGTTCAACATGAAGCTCTGTTAGAAGAGTCGCTACTGAAAGATAAAATAACACCGTACATTTAAATAACTCTAGATAACATCGAACTAACCCTGTTTAAACACGGCCGCTGGAGGAGTAATGTTAATGTATCCTCTGTTGGTTGGTTTGTTTGTTTGTATAGCAGCTGGCAACTAATTGTTGCCCTTGTATAACAAAGTGTATTAAGTATATATATTTAAATTATACTCAACATGGAATTAAAATATGTACTTAAATGCATAACGTTAGTAAATGTACCATTTTGAGACAATTTATGGCGACTTAAGTATATTTCAGTTGTAATTAAGCTCTATTTAAACACAATATAAAAGTTTTAAATTGTGCTTTTGAGTGCTTTTTTTCGTATATCTTCTGCGAACTTAAGTGGATTTAAGTATGTGTTTTTAGAAACATTTTTAATACTCTTGAAGTATGTTGTAAATGTACTACTTTGCCTATTGATGCACATATTGTTCCTTATTGACACTGGGGAAAAATACACTAAAGTGCACTTTAAGCGGTATTTAATGCCAATATTTATATTTTCTATCGACACAACGTATCATTTAAAGCATATTGGTTAAAATGCATTTTATGGAAATACAGAGAAAATATGTTTAATTTGTATTTTTCATAAAGTATATTAAACCGCAAATGCATTTTTAATATTCTTTACCTAATTTGAACATACTTTTAATACTCTTAAGTACTTTTTAATACACTTTTTACAAGGGTGGCCAGGTTAGGTAGTTGCCTAGTTAGTTAACTAGGTTAGTTAACTAGCTTTATTTAGCCTTTATTTATCGCTATATAACTTAAATAATATATAATTAGTTGTAATAACTAGGTTAGGACCTGGGTGAGCGAAACAATACATTCAGATGTTGGACGACCTTTTTTTAAAAAAATAAAAAACTTGCTGAAAAAAAACGTAAAAGATTTGAATTCGTTTTTTGTTCAGCAGTCAGCAGTTAATTTTATTGCTTTGTACTTGTTACCTTTAGAGTTTTATTAGGCATCTTTGGGCTAGTTAAGTTAGCATTGGCTTAAACGTTAAAAAGTTGCTAAACAATTAGTGTTATTAATATTATTATAAGCTGTTAATAGTGGCTAGTCTGTGTTTAAAAAAAATTGTTGTTATTCTGGAAAGATGACTTCACACTGACGCTTTGCTTGTTTCACAGTAAATCTTCCAGGTACTGACAGCAGGGCAGAGCTCACATATTGTATCCACCTGCACAAATACTTTCATCTGAGGTTTACGTTGCAAACTGTGTAGAAGGATAGATAGCATATAGGTTTGTTTATGTATGGCTGTCTTATCAAAATAAGTGTGTGTCCGCTTAGACATAACTAGTGTTGTTGATTCTTGAGTTGATTTAGACTAACTTTATATCTAGACCTTTATAGTGAAACCATTCTAATACCCTGTTGTTCTTTCTCCTTCTTTTTGAATGTTGTTTGTTTGTCTGACCCTTGCATATACAGACACTTGGGCATCGCTCTGGTATGCAGGTAAAATCCACTGCTTGCTGTTAACACTTTCACAGTGTCACTGTGCACCGTGCAACATCTCATTCACACTGGGGATTGGTGAGATACATGGTTTTTCATGAAGAGAAGCGAGAAACTCGAAGGATACAGGCAGATGCGGCCGAAGACGTTTCCGGCAAGCAACTACAGTGGCAACAGTCAGCAGATGTTGCAGGAGATACGGGAGAGCCTACGGAACCTCTCCCGCCTGTCTTCTGATGCTGGCAAGGTGGAGACAGGTGGGGGCAAGAGCCTGCCAGAGGACCCGCGCCAGCAGGGCCGCAGTGCCAACCCCAAAAACCCCCACCACAAAGCCCTGCAGGTGATTCGAGAATCATTATTGCCATTTGCCAACGAGCCCACCTGCACCGGTCGTGGATATGAGGTTAACATGCAGATGCTACAGGAGCTGTTGGCGGCAGGCTTTGACGAGGTAGGAGAGCCGACCAAATACAGCACATAAATTCCCCAGCATGGGTTAACAGGTTTACAATATGTTTGTCAAAATAGGAATGTTCTCTTGTCAGGTGATCATTTAACATAGTTTAGGAATGACAGCAGTGGAATGTGGACAGACAAGTTTTAGCAGTAGTACAAGGCATGGCGCAATGTTTTGCGCACTTGTTTTCAGCCACAGTTATGTGTTGGATGCTTTCTTTTTGTTAAAATTTAAGCTCTGTTGGAGAAAACACTCTGATGTTTTGTTTGGTGGAATAATTTAGGCATAACATTTTCTTATAGCCTGCATAAGATGTTTAAATGCAAGCTCTATTCATGTAAACAATAAAGGAAAGCTTGTCTTTTTGCGCTGTTTCATATAATTCACTTATTTTGTTTGCATTCGTTACCTGCAAAACAGATTAAGTAAATGTGGAGGCATGTTTGATGATAGTTTGACTTTTTAAATGTGTGATTGTGTTAAATGTGTGTGTGTGTGTGTGTTTAGGAGCTGGTGATCTGTGCTCTGAGGAATACCAACAATCGCAGTGTGGGGGCAGCTAAAGAATACATCAGTAAGATGAGCTACCAGGACCCAGTGAGAGAGCAGATGGCAGCTGTAGCAGCACGTCCAGCTAACGCAGCCATCAAAGCAGCTGGTGGGTGTGCCCCGCCTCCGGGGAGCAATGTCCACTCTTTGGCTCATTCATAGAACCAGTGTTCTATTGCATTGTGGTCACTTATTCTGTAGGAATGTCACATGGGAGCAATACCAATAAACCTGGAATGGTGTTTGTGCTTGTGTGTGTTTTAATATGTTTGTATGCTGCCGAGATGGCCTGTTTTAATGCTCTTAATGTTGCCATGTCTCTCCTACTGCTGTTTGAAGGTGGTAATTGTGTGCGTGTGTGTTTGCGTGTGTGTGTTTGTGTTTCCTACACAGGCCCCTCTCACATCCAGCAGCCTGTTCTACGGAGGCCAAGTTGGAAGGGCTCCAAGGAATCTCTGGCTCCACAGTGGCACGGAGCCCTCATGGCTGATGGCATCATGTACCGCTCTAACAGCCCTGGCCCTCAAGCTGACCTCCCCAGATCTTCCACCTACCCCCAGAATCTTGCGTCTGGTGTCAGCAGCCAGCGGGTGAATCCTCCACTTCCACCTCAAGTTCGTAGTGTCACTCCTCCCCCTTCTTCCTGGGAATCAAACCCTGCCACCAAGCGCTATTCTGGAAACATGGACTACCTCGGGCCCCGCATTTCGCCTGTTCCTCAGGGGCAATGGCCTGACAACTTTCCAACCCCTGCAGGCCAGGCCCAAAGAGGCATCAGCCCGGTGCCCATAGGCCGCCAGCCCATAATTATGCAGGGCTCTGGTGGAAACAAGTTCAGCTTTCCCCCTGCCTGGCCACAGAATGGCTCAGGACAGGCAGAGTACGGCAGTGGCAGGCAGCCTCCTCCACCGTACCCACTGGGTCAAGCAAGCAGACATAGTCCTACTGCCCAGCAAATGCAGTCTGGTGGTCCCACTCCCTCCCCACCCTACTCCAATGGAGGCAACCTGCCACCATCCATGTTGGTGCCCAATCGTAACAGCCACAATTTGGACATGTATCTTGGAGTACTGCCTCAGCCTAGACCACAGCAGCCTGGCTCTTCCCCTGGAAGCAGCAGTAATCAAGAGGTTCCCTTACCCTCTTGGCCTCATAGCATCCCAGCACGCTCCAACTCATTCACAAACACACAATCGGGTGGACGGCCATGTCCACCTGCACCCAACTCACAGCCCTCAGCCACAACTGTCACTGCCATCACACAGGCACCCATTCTGCAACCGGTGAAAAGCATGCGGGTACAAAAACCTGAACTTCACACAGCTGTGGCCCCAACTCACCCACCCTGGCTCCAGCAGCAGCAGCCACCCCCTCCTCACTCCCCCTATCAGGATGCTTCTGGGGCAGGGCCTACTGTACCTCAGATGCCAGCTGTGTCTGAGGTGCCCAGCTACCAGGGTCCTCCACCTCCTTATCCTAAGCACCTCCAAAAGCAGCAACCACCAGCTCCATGCCCAGCATATGAGCCCAACCCCAATGGCAGGAAGGAAGATAAGGGTGGGGAGGATGACACAGACAATGCCAGCACTTGCTCCAGTGAGCGCGCTGAAAGCTCTGAGGCAGCTGTGGGGACAGAGCGGGAGAAAAAGCTGATCAACACTTCTCCAGTCCCGGTACGGAGAAACAAACGAGATGAGGAACGTCGAGGAGATGGTAGAGTACAGCTCTATTCACCGCAAGCCTTCAAGTTCTACATGGAGCAGCATGTGGAGAACATCTTAAAGAACCACCAGCAAAGGATCCGTCGCAAGAAACAGCTAGAGAGCGAAATGCAACGGGTGAGCATCCTTTCTTTACCTGTGCTCTCTATAGTCTGTCACTTACTTTTCTGGTCTTTGCTTCTTTCTCCTTTCCTATTATGCTGTCAGTGGGTGGCTGTCCACCACTTTGATATTATTTTTCTTTGCTCCTAGCTCTGTCTTTTCTCTTTTTCCTCTCTGTGGCAGCTGGTTATTGAAGTTGGCAGCTGCGTAGTCTGCACACATTGACAAAGTAAGGTGCTGGAAATGGAAAGGACTGAACAGCATGTAGAAGTCTGTCCTGGCATGAAATACACAGAGTTTTTAGGGCATGTTGAGATGCAAAATTGCATGCTTTGCTTCAGTTTGATGTTGTTGTCTTGGTATTTGTCTTGTGGATCTGTTAAGGATATAGCAGGGGAATGACCTTCATACTGCTTATTGTTCCTTGCGTGCTGTCATTCAATTGTTGGGCATAGTAGTCTAATTGGGTTTAACAATGCATGAAAACATTGTCATATCAATGTGAAACAGTGTTTGACCCATTATTGTGAAGTAAATTGCATTTGTGTGCTAAGTGGATTATTAGTCCATAATTATTATATGTACAGCAATGTACATTGGTGCCAGTCATAAACTTATTCAGATTGAATCTTGCAATCTTCTTGCTTAGGGGTTAAATGTAAGATCAGCATGCTCAATGTAAGACTCTCCCTGTTTAGTTATATTGGCAGCAATATAGATTAAACTGATGTCCTAATTAGCAAATTAAAATGCAGAAGATTATAAATAAGCAAACTTTTATCATAAGTTAAATAACATAGTAAACAGAAACCAAAAATTCAGAGGATGCAGTGGATATAGAAATGGCTCCACAGTTGGTGCCTCTCTGTTGATGTTTTAAAGGTTGTTGTATAAAGTTTAAGTTGTAAATAAGTATAAATAATATATTTTAAATACCTGATTTTTTTTTAGCCCTTTATAACTGGTATCTACTGCTTGTGTAAAAATCAAAAATTTTGTTTGTAAATGTTTTAATTAGTAATAAATAATGAGTAATTCTCATCTTTGTCTACACAGGTGGGTCTATCTGAGGATGCTCAGGAGCAGATGCGCATGATGCTCTCTCAGAAGGAGTCAAACTACATCCGGCTCAAACGTGCAAAGATGGAGAAGTCCATGTTTGAGAAGATAAAAACGCTGGGTATTGGAGCGTTTGGTGAGGTCTGCTTGGCACGAAAGGTGGACACTGGTGCGCTCTATGCTATGAAAACCCTTCGTAAAAAGGATGTGCTTCTAAGAAACCAGGTGGCCCACGTCAAGGCCGAGCGAGACATCTTGGCTGAAGCAGATAATGAGTGGGTGGTCAAGCTTTACTATTCGTTTCAGGACAAAGACAATTTGTACTTTGTCATGGACTACATCCCTGGGGGTGACATGATGAGCCTGTTAATCCGCCTGGGCATCTTTGGCGAAGAGCTGGCACAGTTTTACATTGCCGAGCTCACCTGTGCTGTAGAGAGTGTGCACAAGATGGGCTTCATCCACCGTGACATCAAGCCAGACAACATCTTGATCGACCGTGACGGACACATTAAGCTCACTGACTTTGGCCTGTGCACAGGTTTCCGCTGGACTCACGATTCCAAGTACTACCAGAGTGGTGAGTGATGCAGTGAATAAAACTGCTGAGTGTTTTTAATTTGTCATATCCAGACATAATTATTGTTTAGGATTTAATCTATTGGTATATGTATGAGCATTTTCACACCTGTAGTATATTGTACCTATATTTATTTAGAGTGTATCCCCGTGATTTGGTTTGTTTTCACACAGGGAAGTGCACCAAAAAATCCAATCGACCACGCCAGTTGTAAACAATATTATTATTATTATTGTCATTTTAAGACCATATAATTGTCATTTTAAAAGAATTTAAATTCCACTGACATGATGGTGATGATGAAATAAAATAGAATACCACAACAAAGCATTTACACCCTTTCAAAAACAACACATTTGTAATGAATAAATTTGTGATTATTTTCTTATTTTTTCCAGTATGTGAACAAACGTATAAATAAACATTACTTACGATTATCAAAAATGATTAAGGTCATGTCCATTCATTGTTGATAATTTAATTACTGCGACAGCCTAATAGTGACTTTTTTCCTCATTTAAATGTAACTGTTTTCACATCTGTAGTCACACATCTGACGTATACATAACATTGATTACTACATCTTACTGTAAATGCCCTCTCATTCTGCCTTACTTACACTTTGTCTCTTTCTCTCTCTCTCAGGAGACCATGTAAGACAGGACAGTATGGATTTCAGCAAGGAGTGGGAGGATCCTGCAAACTGTCGCTGCGGTGACCGGCTCAAACCACTGGAACGGCGGGCTGCTAGGCAACACCAGCGCTGTCTGGCCCACTCACTCGTGGGCACACCTAACTACATCGCCCCAGAAGTGCTGCTACGGACAGGTGCAACAGCATGCGCTCCCCTTCTATTGAAAACACATTCTGTTTTCAGTACATATTCAGTATACATTTGGTATTGCTTAAATTTTGAACTGAACTTTGTTCTGTAGTTCTAATGCATCTCTTCCATAATCATTTTCTCCCAGAACAAACGTCTTAATGCTAAATTTTACATATCACTTCTAAATTGATACAATGTGCACAAATAGTGAATAGTTTTCATATTGATAGTATAGGAAATCTCTAAATCTTGTAATAGTAAATGCACTGTAATTACAGGGTAATTGTCAATGTCTTGTGTAAGTTTATTTAAACAAATCCTCAGCCGATGATGAAGGAAATCCAACATTCATGTGGTGTTTCATTTTGTTCCTACTTGATGCTGTTCTCTGTAAGCTAACTTGTTTTTGTGTTTGTTGTGGTAGGCTACACACAGCTGTGTGATTGGTGGAGTGTGGGGGTGATTCTGTACGAGATGCTGGTCGGCCAGCCTCCTTTTCTTGCTACAACTCCTCTGGAAACACAGATGAAGGTGAAGAAAAATTGGGCCAGACCATAAATAAATGTTTCAACTTTATGGTTTATATTTTTTTTCTTCTAACATGTGATTAAAATTCTCTAGATCACTAAAAGAGCTAAACTAGTAGTTACAGAACCCCCAAATATGATAAATTGACCACCATGCTTTATAGGTGGCATGGTGTTTTTTTTTTCTTTTCTTTAAAGCAGTTGTTTTCCTTCAGTTGTACCTTATGGCAGATTGTAGGCTGAATTGTTAAAATGGTTAGAGCAGACATTTAGAAGCAAAAATACACTTTTAAAAGAAGTTAGTTTCATATACAGTGCTAACCCAGCACTCTTGCATTCTGTAAATGAAGTCAGACGAACAAACACCGACTCATATGCAATCCTGTAATGCTCTCAGGATGTTCATTATATGCCATTCATAAGTTAAAATTACAGATAAAGTGCTGTAAGGAAATTTACACAGCTTTAAAGGGTCTGTGACATATGTCACCATGGGCTCTTTTGGGTTATCAGTTGAGTGTTAATACAAGGTGCAACTTGTGCTGTGGATTTAAGAGAACATTTAAAGATGCAGATTTATACAAATACTGTTAATTGTTCCTCAGTAATTTTTGAGATAAGGGTGCTCAATCCTTGTTTCAGTAATATACCAAGCTCCAGAATTTTGTTCCAGCCTTATTCTTACAGACTGGATCCTGATCCTTTATCTCCCTGTTTTTAGAGGCATCTCAATATTCAGGTCTTGTTTGATATCAACATCCAATAGATCAGATTGATTGCTTAGGTCTGCAAACAATCAAAAGGGGATGCAACAAAGATGAAACTCCAAAGTCTATTATCTGCACATCTGATTTAAACGAGCAAATGGCTTTAAATTAGTGCTGGAATTTTATTAAATGTCTTGAAAAGGAATATAGCAGGACTGGATGTTTTGTGTGTATACTAGTTCCTTAGAAATTAAATATTTTTAAACAGTCTTTTTGTTTGTGCGTGTGCTTGTGCGTGCACATGCATGTCTCTCTTGTTCTCTGTTTCAGGTGATAAACTGGCAGACAACACTGCACATCCCTCCGCAGGCCAAGCTGAGTCCAGAGGCGTCAGACCTGATCGTGAAGCTATGCCGAGGGCCTGACGACCGGCTGGGAAAGAACGGCGCTGATGAAATCAAAGCCCACCCTTTCTTCAAAAACATTGACTTCTCCATTGACCTGCGGCAGCAGCAGCACCCAGCACCCTATATCCCTAAAATAACACACTGCACAGACACGTCCAACTTCGACCCCGTTGACCCTGACAAACTGTGGAGCGACGACGATGGCAACCACAACGACACGCTGAATGGCTGGTTTAAGAACGGCAAGCACCCTGAACATGCCTTCTACGAGTTCACATTCCGCCGCTTCTTTGACGATAACGGCCACCCATACAGCTGCCCCAAACCCATTGGGTATGACGGCTATGATGAAGAAGGGGAGGAGCCAGATAACCCCACCCAGGGACAGGAGGCAGGACAAGGGCAGGGACGGGACCTGGTCTATGTTTAGTTGGCCATGCCTTACTACAAAAAAAAAAAAAGAAAGAAAAGAGGCAGACACTGCACATTGTCTACTTGTGGGATGAATGAGTGTGTGTGGGGGTGTGTTTGCATTTGTGTGTGTCTAGCCTTCTACTTCTTTGTTGGTACAGTTTTTACCTGTTTTTACAGTTTTTATCTGCCTTTACACTACATAAGGTTGTGTATAATTTATTCTGTGTTTAGATTGCACTCGTCAATGCGGTCTGAGCGAATGAGAATGTACGAACGCTCTGTACTTTTGAACACCCCAGTTTAAGCCTTAATTTATTTAAAGCCGCTGTAAAACGAGGACACTAGTGGCAAAGATTAGTTCTATCATGCCTTCTTCACAAATGACATGTTAATTTATGATTTAAGTAGGTGGTGTCTTTCTCGCTCTGATCTGGCCTTGAGTGGGCTGTGCAGGGATTGGTTTATTTAGTAACTTTCTATTGCTGTGCCTTTCCTTTTACACTCTTTACACCAAAAAACTCGAGGGGAAATAGCGTTTTTAGCCAGTTGATTGAACTGACAGATAGTTTTGAGAAAGGATATTCATAGAGAACATTTGTGTGAATTGTATTATTAGCATTCTGTGTATTTTCTAATTTATACACTCAAATGTATTTATAAATTATGCAGTGTACATTTTTGTACATTTTATTTTTTTTTTCTTCATTGTCAATTCTGTTGGTGTAGGAAATAAACCTAAGGGCAAGCTCCCTTCCTCTTTTGCTCTCTCTCTTCACCAGACCTTTTGTATTTTTATTTATTTTTCATCTACACATATACACTGTGGACTTTACACATTTTGTAAAAGTAATATGGGGGCCTGACTTTTCAGAGCTCAGTGGTCTCTAACCCCTTTTTAGACACAGTTTGGCTTTAATGAGTGAAGCAGTAAATGTAAGAATTTGTGATATTCTGAAGCCATCTGTTGGGTTTTTGTACTGCAAGGGTAAACACAGTTCATATTGTTCTTCTTTGAGCTGCTGATTCAACTGGGCTATTTTAAGTGAAGGCCACACAAAAAAGTCAATGGTTTACTGAGGGATTTGGTAACCCTGTATCACTTAATTTAACACAAGGTCAACCAGACTTTGTGTTGCCTTTAGTGCTAAAATACAGCCTAGGAGAACATTTTTAGGAACAATTTGAAGTTTTATTTAAAGATTATGATCCCAGAAACCAGAGGTTGAAACAGCTGCATCAGACTAACCTGAAACTCATAATTAATCTTTTAACATAAACATGTAAAGAACAGTCCTGTAGCCCCTTTTCCCTACTCCAGTACACCCTTAGTTACCTCACTATGGAGTTGTTGGCTAACACTGAAAGAGATGCAGGCTAAAATACATTAAAACAATTCCATTGCCAACAAAAAACCCAAACAGAATAGCCCCAGAGCATGATGCTACCACTACCTTGCTTAACAGTTGATTATTAATTTAGTGATCCTGAAAGCTCTTAAAAGACTCCAAGTCTTCCAAGTTTCCAAGAAGTGATTATATGTATATTTTGTCCTTGCATATATAATTTGGACCCTGTATTGATTTTTTCACTCAGTACCTGATTTAAAAAGCAATGTAATAATAACGTTGACTGTTCATATTTACTATGGTAATGAATGTTATACCTACGCTCCGGGACACAAGGGGGCGATACTGGATGTAAAGATGGATGTTCACACAGAACAGCGGAGAGTAGCGGCATGTTTTATCAGAGCTGCTTCATGGCGAGGCTGAACACTTCATATCATCTCCGCACTCAGAGCAGAACATCACTAAGAACCGCTAGAGGGAGCCCACGAGAGAGAGACCACAGTGACTGGGGGTGAATGGAGCTAAACGAAAAACATATATATATAATTGTTTTTCCTTAATCAAAAATAACAACTAACCACATGGTATGGAAGCCCATTCCCGCCACCTAAAAAAATAATAATCCAGAACATTTTTATTATTATTACGTAAACTGCTATCTCAATATTTTGACATACTAAATCATTATTTTGAGATAGTAAGTCATTATTTTAAGATATTAATTGGCTTTAGTACCATAGCCAAGACGTTCCTTTAATTTTGTGTTTTGCTAAAAGCAAAAAAAAAAAAAAACTTTACCTGAAGTTTCTTCGGTTAACGAGTTCTTGCTAATAGAGGTGCTACACATTACTGCAACCGAGAGTGAATAATTGTAGAGTTACAGTGTTCAAAAGCTTGTATATATATATATATATATATATATATATATATATATATATATATATATATATATATATATATATATATATATATATATATATATATATATATATATATGCCTCAGAAACATATAATTATGTTCTGTAGTGAGAAAATGTGTGTAAGGTTTTGCTTAATTTCATATTGGAGCGCCCTCTGGTGGTTAAACTAACCCAGAGGAATGTGGTTAGGTGGGTGTTCTCCTGTGTATGAGAGACTCTGTGGTTTTGGGACATGTCAGGGTCATGTTAGTATTAAAATGCTGTTAAAATGTCTAAACTGCCGCGCACTGCACTGACCCTCAAACAGGTACAGTAACACTGAGAACGGTCTTTATGGAGCGCTGCTCGCTCCTGTAGCCGCTGTTAGAGACCGGGGTTTACAGAGTAAAGCAGAGGCTCTGAACTCACACCGTGCTGTTTATTTAGCGTCGAGTACTGATACTGTTTTCTATGTGTTTATTACTGAGGGATTTTAACCTGTTTACTGGGGGATAATAATAAATTATCCACTCGTCTCTTCCAGCAGTCTGTTGGAGTCAGGACTGTGTGCTGAATAGAGCTGAGCGATAATGATACAGACTTTACTGATTCAATACAATAATCTGATTTACTGAGAGACTGTAAAAGAGCCGATATACTGCGATTATTTTAGTCCTAGAATAAATAAACCCACGATTATTTTTATAAAATCCAAATAACAGAATGCTTTACTTCTTATCCAATCAGAACAGAGCTAACCTAACCCAGTTATCTAGCAGTAAAGTTATACTGCTCTCTAGTGGACGGGGTTTAAACACAACTCTAAAAGAACCTCTGACCTTTAGTCTAAACTAATTATTAAAAATGCATACTGTGTTTGTGTTCGATACAGTACAGCAAACGAAATATCGTAATATAATAGAATTTTAATGTTTTCTGATTAAATCTTTCAGAATACCAGCTATTGGCTGTCAGTCAGCGCGGGCATACTTAGATAGTTCATATTGAGATTTCTACAGGGTTTATTTTAAGTGGTGATTATCTTAAAACATGTTATTTACTTTTTTCATTATTATAACTTACTTTTAACCTAGTCTAATAAACCTAAACTCTCCTCCTGTAGGTTATTTGCTGTAGACATTGAGGTTGACTGTAGGTCAGAACTAAGTGTTCAATGATCTCCTCAGTTTCTACAGAGACAGAAGGTTCTAGGTCTGTACCGCAGTATGCTGAGGACCATTCGAGAGGTTCCAGAGGAGGCAGATCGCAAGTACTTGAGGGACTGGGCGAGAGAGGAGTTCAAAAGGAACAAGGAGGCGACTAACCAGGTATAAAAATTACTCAAGAAATAACAATGCAGCAGTTTCCTCTGTTCCACCCTGTGTAGCAATGCTATTTTAGAGTCTTTACCCTCCTCTGTTTTTAGTCAGGGTCCAAAACAAGATTCAAGTTTTTTCATTTATTCACTTTTTAACATTGTATACATTTGGTCTGATTAGTTGTGGACTCGCACTGCAGTTTAGTGAGTGAACTATGATCTGTTATAATAACATATATAGGGTTGCAACGGTATGAGATTTTCACGGTATGATAACCGTCTCAGAAAATACCGCGGTATCACGGTTATCACGGTATCACAGTTTGTTACATATATTTTTAAACTGACCCATAAAGAAATTACAACAAAGGTTTTTTGTTCAATTAACTATTTATTGTAGAAACCTGGAACAATTATAATTTAATGTCTCCTTAAAAAAAATAAGCTGTACACCATCAGGTGAAGGAAATTTGTTTTTTCCACTACTCTTAAGGGCATTAAGAGTGTATATAAAAAAAATATATATATAAATATATAATATATATATATACACACACACACACACACACACACACACACGTTACACCAGTGTTGGGAGTAACGGCGTTAAAACTAACGGCGTTACTAACGCCGTTACTTTTTTTCAGTAACGAGTAATCTAACTAATTACTATGACTGTAACTATAACGCCGTTACCATTTCCGACACCCCGTTACTGCACGTTACTTTAGCAGCTCTATGAACTTTTTTTTTATATTTCGCTTTGCCCTGGTTAACCCCTCCTCTGTCCGGTGAACTTGAGCTTCTGGCCGCTGTGCCTGTGGTTTGGCGTGGTGAAGTGAGGCACAATTGTGACGATTTGCGTGCTCTAATCAATTCAGTGATTGCCGTGGACAGCCCAAGTTCCGAATTAAGGACGTTAAGCTCTTTTTAGCTGCTCCGGTTTTTGTGGTGCTGCTGCTTTCTATTTTAGAGCTTAGATTCTCTGCCCGAATCCCACCTGACCTGAGGACCGACCCGAAATCAGGCTCCTATTTTTATTTTATATAAAGCTCTGGTGTGATAATCACAATGTTGCTAAGTAACCAATTATTATTGTTCACTAAAGCGAACGAAATAGCGAAAATTGAAAGTGAAAAACATTTGTGTTAACTGAATCTAATAAAAACGGTAATTAAAAGGAAAAACATAACTATCTCGAACTGTATTTTGTGTTTATAAAACTAACTAAAACGAACTGAAATAACTGATAGAATACCCTCATTTTTGTGTTTAATTTATTTATAAGCGCTGTTGTACAGCGGAGTTGTACAGCGGGAGTTGTTGTGCCGAGCGCGCGGCACTCGTGGTCCTTTAGTTCTTGTGTAAAGCGCTCGCGCTAGCAAGCCCACCCTAAAATGAACAGAAAAATAAAAACAAAATAAAATTAAACTATAATAAAAATGAAAACTGTAATCACGTAGCTCTGGGCGCACGTGAACGCCTCCGCGTTTGACTTGCAGCATTGTGTGTAGCTGTTCTTAAAAATCATTTAAATTAAATAATAGTTCTATGCTTCTATGTTACAGTGTTAATTAACATAATTCTGATTATATTTCGCTCATTCAATCAGCCCGAAAACAGACAGTTTATGGGGCGGATCGGGTCAGGCTCATAATGACAGTTTATGGTTCGGGCTTGGGCAGAATGTGCACGGGCTCCGGCTGGGTCGGATTTTTTGGGCATGATCTAAGCTCTATTCTCTTTTGGTGAAGCTGTTATATTAATACCATTTTAACGGGCATTAAATTGTTGTTTTTGTCCATTATTTTGTTTTATATATACATATTTCTTTTGAGTGTGGCTTGGTTTGTTAAATTTCATCCCCAGACGCGTTTTTCCGCTTTTTTCAGTATTACAAGTTTTAGTAATTTTCTTTGGTTGTGTGGAGAATTTCGTTTTATTTTTTTGAAATTCGTTAGATTATATTTTTGTCAACATTTTGGGTTTATTTTCGTTTGTTATTTTTTGTTATTTTTCTAATAATAATAGTAAATGCATAATTGATTTCCTTTTTTTGACGGGCGAATAATAAAAAGTAATGCGATAGTTACTTTTACTGGTAACTAATTACTTTTATAGTGGAGTAACTCCGTTAGTAACTCAGTTACTTTTTTGGAGAAGTAACGAGTAACTATAAGTACTCAGTACTTTTTCAAAGTAACGTGCCCAACACTGCGTTACACACATTACATGTCCTCTAAGAAGTAAAGATCCTGTATTTAAAATATTCAGTACAATTATTACGAGGCTGAAGTTGGTTTGATATTCGCAGCTCCAGATTCGTTTGGCTCGATATTCGCAGCCTGGTATTCCCCGGCTGAAGTTGGTTTGATATTCGCAGCTGCCGCTTCACTGAACCACCGTGAACTAAGGGGGGGCGTTCACAAACACCCGCTGTTTATATTAAACACCTCACAGATCAACACTGAAGGAAAATATTTATTTTAATTACTGAATTTATAATTATATATTACAATAAATAATTAAATATATATTTAATAAAATTATATTTTAAAAGCCATTGCGCTCAAAAAATATGAGGCAGATGTTCAAGTGTGATTTTGAAGAACTTTTTCATGTTGGGCCAGAACAAATACACATGATCTGAAGAGTACTAGTCTTCTACTTTAAGAAAAACCTGGAATTAGCCTGGCCCAAGCTGATTTTATACTTTAAAATGAACTGGCAAACTTTGAAAGACTTTTTCATCTTGGGCCAGAACACATACACATCAGATGAAGAGAACTAGTCTCCCACTTTGAGGAAAACCTGGAATTAGCCTGGCCCGAGCTGATTTTATACTTTAAAATGAACTGGCAACATAGCATACCAATCCATAATGCACAATTTTTTTATGTAAAGCTGATGTTCCAGTCTGATTTTGAAGGACTTTTTCATCTTGGGCCAGACCAAATACACATGATCTGAAGAGTACTAGTCTTCTACTTTAAGAAAAACCTGGAATTAGCCTGGCCCAAGATGATTTTATACTTTAAAATGAACTGGCAACATAGCATACCAATCCATAATGCACAATTTTTTTTATGTAAAGCTGATGTTCTAGTGTGATTTTGAAGGACTTTTTCATCTTGGGCCAGACCAAATACACATGATCTGAAGAGTACTAGTCTTCTACTTTAAGGAAAACCTGGAATTAGCCTGGCCCGAGCTGATTTTATACTTTAAAATTAACTGGCAACATGGCATACCGATCCATAAGGCACAAAAAAGTTTAATTTAAAGCTGATGTTCTAGTGTGATTTTAAAGGACTTTTTAATCTTGGGCAAGAACAAATACACATGATCTGAAGAGAACTAGTCTTCTACTTTAAGGAAAACCTGGAATTAGCCTGGCCCGAGCTGATTTTATACTTTAAAATGAACTGGCAACATAGCATACCGATCCATAATGCACAATTTTTTTTATGTAAAGCTGATGTTCCAGTGTGATTTTGAAGGACTTTTTCATATTGGGCCAGACCAAATACACATGATCTAAAGAGTACTAGTCTTCTACTTTAGGGAAAGCCTGGAATTAGCCTGGCCCAAGCTGATTTTATACTTTAAAATGAACTGGCAACATGGCCTACCGATCCATAATGCACAAAAAAATTTAATATAAAGCTGATGTTCTAGTGTGATTTTGAAGGACTTTTTAATCTTGGGCCAGACCAAATACACATGATCTAAAGAGTACTAGTCTTCTACTTTAAGGAAAACCTGGAATTAGCCTGGCCCAAGCTGATTTTATACTTTAAAATTAACTGGCAACATGGCCTACCGATCCATAATGCACAAAAAATTGAATATAAAGCTGATGTTCTAGTGTGATTTTGAAGGACTTTTTAATCATGGGCCAGACCAAGTACACATGATCTAAAGAGTACTAGTCTTCTACTTTAAGGAAAACCTGGAAATAGCCTGGCCCAAGCTGATTTTATACTTTAAAATGAACTGGCAACATGGAATACCGATCCATAATGCACAATTGTTTTTATGTAAAGCTGATGTTCTAGTGTGATTTTGAAGGACTTTTTAATCTTGGGCCAGAACAAATACACATGATCTGAAGAGAACTAGTCTTCTACTTTAAGAAAAACCTGGAATTAGCCTGGCCCGAGCTGATTTTATACTTTAAAATTAACTGGCAACATGGCATACCGATCCATAAGGCACAAAAAAGTTTAATTTAAAGCTGATGTTCTAGTGTGATTTTGAAGGACTTTTTAATCTTGGGCCAGAACAAATACACATGATCTAAAGAGAACTAGTCTTCTACTTTAAGGAAAACCTGGAATTAGCCTGGCCCAAGCTGATTTTATACTTTAAAATGAACTGGCAACATAGCATACCAATCCATAATGCACAATTTTTTTTATGTAAAGCTGATGTTCTAGTGTGATTTTGAAGGACTTTTTAATCTTGGGCCAGAACAAATACACATGATCTGAAGAGAAATAGTCTTCTACTTTAAGAAAAACCTGGAATTAGCCTGGCCCGAGCTGATTTTATACTTTAAAATTAACTGGCAACATGGCATACCGATCCATAAGGCACAAAAAAATTGAATATAAAGCTGATGTTCTAGTGTGATTTTGAAGGACTTTTTAATCTTGGGCCAGACCAAATACACATGATCTGAAGAGTACTAGTCTTCTTCTTTAAGGAAAACCTGGAAATAGCCTGGCCCAAGCTGATTTTATACTTTAAAATTAACTGGCAACATGGAATACCGATCCATAATGCACAATTTTTTATGTAAAGCTGATGTTCCAGTGTGATTTTTAAGGACTTTTTCATCTTGGGCAAGGCCAAATACACATGATCTGAAGAGTAGTAGTCTTCTACTTTAAGAAAAACCTGGAAATAGCCTGGCCCAAGCTGATTTTATACTTTAAAATGGGTATCGGTATGCCATGTTGCCAGTTAATTTTAAAGTATAAAATCAGCTCGGGCCAGGCTAATTCCAGGCTTTCCCTAAAGTAGAAGACTAGTACTCTTTAGATCATGTCTATTTGGTCTGGCCCAAGATTAAAAAGTCCTTCAAAATCACACTAGAACATCAGCTTTATATTAAATTTTTTTGTGCATTATGGATCGGTAGGCCATGTTGCCAGTTAATTTTAAAGTATAAAATCAGCTTGGGCCAGGCTAATTCCAGGTTTTCCCTAAAGTAGAAGGCTAGTACTCTTTAGATCATGTGTATTTGGTCTGGCCCAATATGAAAAAGTCCTTCAAAATCACACTAGAACATCAGCTTTACATAAAAGAAATTGTGCATTATGGATTGGTATGCTATGTTGCCAGTTAATTTTAAAGTATAAAATCAGCTTGGTACAGGCTAATTCCAGGTTTCTCTTAAAGTAGAAGACTAGTACTCTTTAGATCATGTCTATTTGGTCTGGCCCAAGATGAAAAAGTCCTTCAAAATCACACTGGAACATCAGCTTTACATAAAGAAAAATTGTGCATTATGGATCGGTATTCCATATTGCCAGTTCATTTTAAAGTATAAAATCAGCTTGGGCCAGGCTAATTCCAGGTTTTACTTAAAGTAGAAGACTAGTACTCTTCAGATCATGTGTATTTGGTCTGGCCCAAGATTAAAAAGTCCTTAAAAATCACACTAGAACATCAGCTTTAAATTAAACTTTTTTGTGCATTATGGATCGGTATGCCATGTTGCCAGTTAATTTTAAAGTATAAAATCAGCTTGGGCCAGGCTAATTCCAGGCTTTCCCTAAAGTAGAAGACTAGTACTCTTTAGATCATGTGTATTTGGTCTGGCCCAATATGAAAAAGTCCTTCAAAATCACACTGGAACATCAGCTTTACATAAAAAATTTGTGCATTATGGATCGGTATGCTATGTTGCCAGTTAATTTTAAAGTATAAAATCAGCTTGGGCCAGGCTAATTCCAGGTTTTCCTTAAAGTAGAAGACTAGTACTCTTCAGATCATGTGTATTTGTTCTGGCCCAAGATTAAAAAGTCCTTCAAAATCACACTAGAACATCAGCTTTATATTCAATTTTTTTGTGCATTATGGATCGGTAGGCCATGTTGCCAGTTAATTTTAAAGTATAAAATCAGCTCGGGCCAGGCTAATTCCAGGTTTTCCTTAAAGTAGAAGACTAGTACTCTTCAGATCATGTGTACTTGGTCTGGCCCAAGATTAAAAAGTCCTTCAAAATCACACTAGAACATCAGCTTTAAATTAAACTTTTTTCTGCCTTATGGATCGGTATGCCATGTTGCCAGTTAATTTTAAAGTATAAAATCAGCTTGGTCCAGGCTAATTCCAGGTTTTCCTTAAAGTAGAAGACTAGTACTCTTTAGATCATGTGTATTTGGTCTGGCCCAAGATTAAAAAGTCCTTCAAAATCACACTAGAACATCAGCTTTATATTCAATTTTTTTCTGCCTTATGGATCGGTATGCCATGTTGCCAGTTAATTTTAAAGTATAAAATCAGCTGGGGCCAGGCTAATTCCAGGTTTTCCTTAAAGTAGAAGACTAGTACTCTTCAGATCATGTGTATTTGGTCTGGCCCAATATGAAAAAGTCCTTCAAAACCACACTGGAACATCAGCTTTACATAAAAAAATTGTGCCTTATGGATCGGTATGCTATGTTGCCAGTTCATTTTAAAGTATAAAATCAGCTCGGGCCAGGCTAATTCCAGGTTTTCCTTAAAGTAGAAGACTAGTACTCTTCAGATCATGTGTATTTGTTCTGGCCCAAGATTAAAAAGTCCTTCAAAATCACACTAGAACATCAGCTTTATATTCAATTTTTTTGTGCATTATGGATCGGTAGGCCATGTTGCCAGTTAATTTTAAAGTATAAAATCAGCTCGGGCCAGGCTAATTCCAGGTTTTCCTTAAAGTAGAAGACTAGTACTCTTCAGATCATGTGTACTTGGTCTGGCCCAAGATTAAAAAGTCCTTCAAAATCACACTAGAACATCAGCTTTAAATTAAACTTTTTTCTGCCTTATGGATCGGTATGCCATGTTGCCAGTTAATTTTAAAGTATAAAATCAGCTTGGTCCAGGCTAATTCCAGGTTTTCCTTAAAGTAGAAGACTAGTACTCTTTAGATCATGTGTATTTCGTCTGGCCCAAGATTAAAAAGTCCTTCAAAATCACACTAGAACATCAGCTTTATATTCAATTTTTTTGTGCATTATGGATCGGTATTCCATGTTGCCAGTTAATTTTAAAGTATAAAATCAGCTCGGGCCAGGCTAATTCCAGGTTTTCCTTAAAGTAGAAGACTAGTACTCTTCAGATCATGTGTATTTGTTCTGGCCCAAGATGAAAAAGTCCTTCAAAATCACACTGGAACATCAGCTTTACATAAAAAAATTGTGCTTTATGGATCGGTATTCCATGTTGCCAGTTAATTTTAAAGTATAAAATCAGCTCGGGCCAGGCTAATTCCAGGTTTTTCTTAAAGTAGAAGACTAGTACTCTTCAGATCATGTGTATTTGTTCTGGCCCAAGATTAAAAAATTCTTCAAAATTGTACTGGAACAGTGGCTTTTTTGTGCAAAATGGCTCGTTATACCATGTTGCCAATTCATTTTAAAGTATAAAATCAGCTTGGGCCAGGCTAATTCCAGGTTTTCCTTAAAGTAGAAGACTAGTACTCTTTAGATCATGTGTATTTGTTCTGGCCCAAGATTAAAAAGTCCTTCAAAATCACACTAGAACATCAGCTTTACATAAAAAAATTGTGCATTATGGATCGGTATGCTATGTTGCCAGTTCATTTTAAAGTATAAAATCAGCTCGGGCCAGGCTAATTCCAGGTTTTTCTTAAAGTGGGAGAGTAGTTCTCTTCATCTGATGTGTATGTGTTCTGGCCCAAGATGAAAAAGTCTTTCAAAATTTGCCAGTTCATTTTAAAGTATAAAATCAGCTCGGGCCAGGCTACTTCCAGGTTTTCCTTAAAGAAGAAGACTAGTACTCTTCAGATCATGTGTATTTGTTCTGGCCCAACATGAAAAAGTTCTTCAAAATCACACTTGAACATCTGCCTCATATTTTTTGAGCGCAATGGCTTTTAAAATATAATTTTATTAAATATATATTTAATTATTTATTGTAATATATAATTATAAATTCAGTAATTAAAATAAATATTTTCCTTCAGTGTTGATCTGTGAGGTGTTTAATATAAACAGCGGGTGTTTGTGAACGCCCCCCCTTAGTTCACGGTGGTTCAGTGAAGCGGCAGCTGCGAATATCAAACCAACTTCAGCCGGGGAATACGAGGCTGCGAATATCGAGCCAAACGAATCTGGAGCTGCGAATATCAAACCAACTTCAGCCTCGTACAATTATTTAAGTTTAAATTATTTAATATCTGATAAACTGAGCCTGGGTCAGTGTCTGATCAACAACTGTTGTAAACGTCCGTTTTACTGTCAAGTTGGTATATAACCAGATACTGCAGAAAGAGGGGATTTATTTCTGACATGATCCTCACAATAGAGATTTCTATTTTAAGGCTTTCACAGCGAGTCTGGTTTTAACATATGAAAAACAGGCACGTCAGGATTTGAAAATGAACGCATGTAAATGAATGGCGTCTTTCACATCCAGTCCGGCCAGGACCTTTACACGGACACGTGAATCCATTGTAGCACGCACTTCACGCCTGTACCTGCGTGCCCAAATTTCGGATAACTCAGCGCTTTTGCGGGCGCTTCCCACATGGGTTGTGCACGACTACAAAGAGGTTCTATTTAGGTTCAGATTAAAATTATAAACTAAACACATACTTTGCGCTGCACAGTGGGGTGGTGTTCTCGGAGATGGGAGAACAGGTTTGACGTATGTCCACCTTTAGCTGTGACTTTACGGCCACATTGATTACAAATCAGATAACCATCCTCGGGTGCGTTCGGCGGGTATCCGAAATAGTCCCACACTGCTGATTTTAGTTTAGCCTTTTTTAAGGCGGACGGAGATAATGTTTAGTCTGATGCACTTTCTGCTGTTCTCAACGCTGTGTGCTGAGGAGCTGAAGCGGAGCACAGTTGCGCATGCGCGGGTGAGTTTCTCCGCTGGCATGCGTTTTACCGGTAATAAGCAAACACACACGGTATGATAACCGTGCATTTTAATACCATGGTATACCGTGAAACCGGTTACCGCTGCAACCCTAAACATATAGCTTTGGAAAAGCTATATAGATTTTGTGACTCCTTTTAGCGTAACAGGTTCCCTTTGGATTCCTTTAAATTATTTTTATAAGTGAGGGTTAATCTACAGTTACAGTAGATAAAGAAATCACCAGCATAAGTTTTTGCATCTATATGGCTGGGTTACACACCTGCATGGCAAGGACAGTCAAATTTCAGCACAACACTGGGTCTTTTTTCCTCTGGATTAGTTCAAGACTAAGAGACCCCTGCCTCAACTTCCTGTAATTGGTCCGAAAGATCGAACCATCTAGAAAAGTGCTTTGAAACTGCAGGAAAATGAGACAATGACTCATTAGATCAGTAGGTCTGAACTGTGGTTTATTCACACTTGTTACATTGGTTTGGACCAAATTACGTTAACCTCATTCAGTTCTTTATTAAGAGCTTATTCAAGTGTGCAAGCCAACTAAATTGTGCAACCTCTATCCTCAAAAGAAATATATGTCACACACATTAGGTCATTATTAAAACAGGTAAATTAGGTGTGTTTAAGCTTTACTTGGAAGAATGGAATATTTTTGATCTACAATATATGAAACACTGACATCCCCCAACTGATTTCTTCTCCATGTTTCATACAGGATGCGATTCGTATGATGATCACACAAGCCAACAATCATCTCCAAGAGCTGAAGACATCACTTGCCCTGGCCAAGAGTTGACGGATCACCATCAATAAATATACTCTGTAAAACCTGCACTAGTTTTCCTCCTCCTCTTTGTGGCCTGTTTGATTATTAGTATTACACTCTCACTGGGGTGAGCCTGACAAGTTCATCACATCTGCTGTGTACAGGAGGTTCATCAGCTTCTACAGACTGATGTATGATTTTTCTCAATCATTCGCATTGTATTTAATTTGTACAGTCCAAGCTTTGTGAATGCATTTTGATTAAATTAGTGTTGAAAGAATAAAATGAAAACGCAACACAGGTGTTTTTGATTTCTTTATAAAATATGCATTTCTTTGTATTTTACAGAAAAAAAAGTTACCTTTTAATATTCAACAAACTTCCAGACAACATTGACCTTCCACAGACAAGTGTCACAACAATATCTCTAAACACTTTTTACCATTTAAACACTAATGCCACATCACAGCAGTTATTACCATATACATGCAGATACAACTCTGGGAAAAAATGAGACCACATAAAATGATTAGTTTCTTTGATTTTTACCAAATTGAAAACCTCTAGAATATAATCAAGAGGAAGATGGATGATCACAAGCCATTAAACCAAACTGAACTGCTTGAATTTGTGCACCAGGAGTGGCATCAAGTTATCCAAAAGCAGTGTGTAAAACTGGTGGAGGAGAACATGCCAAGATGCATGAAAACTGTGAATAAAAACCAGGGTTATTCCACCAAATAGTTTTCTAAACGCTTAAAACTTTATAAATATGAGGTTTGAAAGCTCTGCATCTTTTTTGTTATTTCAGCCATTTTTCAATTTCTGCAAATAAAAACTGACAATATTTTTTATTGGAATTTTGGAGAAATGTTATAGAATAAAAGAACAATGTTCATTTACACAAACATACACCTATAAATAGCAAAATCAGAGAAACTGATTCAGAAACTGAAGTGGTCTCTTATTTTTTTTCCAGAGCTGTATGCCTGTCCATATTATAACTTTTATTTTGAGATCTAAAACATAAAAACATGGTCCTGCATTTGGGCTGCTTTTCCCCAGTAAAACCTTCTTAGGTTTATTCATTAGTTTGTGAAACTATTCCCTTCGTATAAACAAGCTTACAGCAGCACCTCACTCTGTAAAGATCAGATGTTTAGACTCTTTTAATTACAGTGTTTTATTACATTTATGAAATAACCCCTTTCTGTTAAAGTAATGGATAAAATCAATATACGGTACCTCATTTAGGCCTGTTTCAAATGTGGTCAATTAGCTAATAGCTTCTGTAGTTTTGCACTGGAGCTAATATAATAAGAATTAAACTGATGTATCTTTCAGTAGGTTTGGAGTGATATGCAAACATCATAATAATACAGTGTTCTTCAATACTGGTCCTGGCACCTCCCTGCCCAGCACATTTTAGAGGATTGCCTGCTTTAACATGCCTACTGTTACTGTGAAATGGCTTTTTAATTGAACTGATTGGGACTATTTGACTTAGGTAGTGTTGGGAGACGGATGCCACACATTTGCTGGGCAGAGGGGCACCAGGACCCCAGTATTCAATCACCACTGCTTTATCATAATGGCTCTAACAGTAGTGGGACTAAAACGTTGTTTTAGTAAGCTTAAAACAAGAATGGAAAAATATAGAAAGAACATAGAAAAATATAAACAGCCAAATATACTTCTTAAGATATTCTTGCACATATACATATTTTTAATAATGGCCTACTTGTATAAAGCATTGTAATGGACGTAGATATGCCCTGTAACATTATATTCAAATAAAATAAATAAATACATAAAAATTAAGGTATAATATGGTACGGGCAACATCATGCCATAGAGGTTTAAATGCATCTTGGTTGTGTTTACACTTGCATATGCATGTGGTTTAGCCTTATTCAGATGCTTAAATCAGCACTAATCAGAGTGAAGAGTAAAATTAGGGGACGAATGCATTTCAGTCATGGCACAGATGTTCCTAATTAGGCATTTTATCTTGCCTAAGTCAAAACTAAAATAGCCACATTAACTTTTTCTTAATCCTGATACTCAAGACAAATTAAGATAGAGATGAAATGAAGATAGCTCCATTGCAAAACTTTGTAAGCAAATTTTAGATACCAAACATATTTTTTAAATTAGAGAAAATATCACTTTGAATAACATGGTGATCTATGGAATTCTTGGTATCAGATGTGCCAGTGTGTTTGCTTCTTTCATCTACTTCTGTCAGATTTGACCTCCTTTAAATCAAGTTACACTGAGGCAGATCAAGGCGATGTATGTCTAACTGTAGCTGTATCACCATTTACTATTAAATTCAGTCAGTGGAATCTGAATTTAGAGTAGGGATCTCATGATTAATTGATAACTCTGGATAAATGGTTGATGGTTTGGCGGTGATTACTCGAAAGTATCCATATTTTGCTACACTGATCAGCCATAAAATTAAAACCACTGAAGTGAAGGTATCATTTTATTTGGCTGGTCCACTGCTGAACCCACATAGATGCTCAACAAACATTCCACTAAATATCTAATAAATGCAACTACAGTCTGAAAAGTTGTAAAATGTAGAATGTAAATAATTCATTATGGAATTTGACCCTCTACATTAAAATTTAACCTTAACCTAAATACTGAATCCCTAGACCTAACCTTAACTTAAAACCTTAAAAGGGTAGGATTAAGTTTAGGTATAGTTCTAACGAACGAAGTGTTTCACCTTTCAGCATGAGTGATATGCATATTATTCAGTAAGTGTGATGTCTGATAACATTTGGCATGTCACTTTACATTTTTACATTAAATTTTAATGTAGAGGGTTAAATTCCATAAAGAATGATTTACATTCTACATTTTACAAATTCACTTCTTAAATACAGGAAGAGCCCTACTTCAAAGTAACCCAGCAGACATTAAGACAGAGTGGGATGATTAAAGGCTGTAAGGCATAAATGTGTTGCATGTGTTTCAGTTCTTAGTTTTTAAATGTCTAAGATAAAGGAGTTACAGAAGGCTGTTTTAAGACTTAGAACACCTTATCTACAAGTCTAATCATTATCTAATAACAAGTTTAATATGGGTGAGGATGAAGCCTTTGAATTCTAGAGCTATAAAAAAAATAAAGTATCCTTATGTTACGACTTTGTAGCTGCATATATCTGATCAACAAGTAACTCAAAATATGAGAAACACACGCTGTTAATTAAGTCAGGCATGCCATGCCAGCTGTGAATCTGATAAAATGCACTGAAACAGAGGAATGAGGTTCTGCATGTAAATGTTTGAGAAGACAATGAAATATTGCTTTTCTTATGAGAAGAATGTTACAGTACTGTTAAGCATTTGTGTACGGACAGTCGTTTGGGTCATATTTGGTGTGTGCACAGTGGAGACAGTCAAATCTGTAGTAAATGAGTTGTTTACTGAGCTTAAAATATACGGTGTCTTTCATATTTGCAGCAAAAAACAAAAAAGCATATCCAGCAAAACAGGCAGCAGAAGGACACCTACACTATATAGACAAACTTATCAAAAGTATTAGAACACCAGCTTATTCATTGTTTATTCTAAAAATAAAGGGTATAAAATAAAATGAATCCTTCTCTTTTTTGGAGTAACTGTCTCTACCGTCCAGGAATGGCTTTCTACTTTTTTTTGAGGCATTGCTGTGAGGATTTGATTGCATTCAGTGACAAGAGCAATAGTTAGGTCAGGATGTTGTATGATCTCCAGCTCAACTCATCCGAAAAGTATTAGACAGATCATCATCATTCCAGAGAATACAGTTCCACTGCTTCACAGCTTAATACTGGGGGACTTTAAAAGTAGCCAAATGCATTTATTAAAAGGGGTGTCCACAAACATTTGGACATTTAATGTATCTCTTTTAACAGCTTATACAAAATGGTAGCTTTTCTGAAACCTGTGCTCCTACATACAAGTCTGAGCAACAACCAGTGTATGACTTGCATTTTTACCTTACAAAAAAACAACAAAAAAACATGTAAACACTCATATTCCCATCTACACGCATGCCCTTAAATCTGATTATATTAATCTATCCAAGTCTTGAATACCCAAGAGCAATCGATGTGTATCACTGGCAAAGAAAAAGTGAGAATAGCTGCAGCCCAAATGAATTACTCTTCATACTCTGAATTCTTCATCTGATGCTTAAACCAGGGCTATATTCACATTATAGATTTCAAGTGCTACAAATCAGACTGTTTCTTAAATGTGATTGAAGAAAATTTGATTATGAGAACCTCTCTTCCCTACAACCTTGTAGTAATTTAACTGTCAATCAATTTCATGATAAAACTTTTTTATGGCATTTCTTAGAAGACATTTCTGAGGAGATTAAATAAAAAGATAATCCTTTTATCATTCAGTAAGAAATGGAGACATGGAAAAATCAGTTCCTAAGATTTGTTCTTTTAAATTAAAAGCAGTAGAGTTCCTGACTGTGGAGAGGGCTAATTTTATAATAAATAGCATTAACCTGCTTCTGTTACCGTTTCTACAAAGCCACATATATAATATAATTTTGAAAACAGGCTGTCCGGTAGGTCCCGAAACCTTTTTCTAGCTATAACAGATTTTTCTGGTTATCCGAGCACCCATGGTGCTGCTAATGGCGCTGATACAAAAGCTACTGTGAACATGGAGATATCAGAACAGCAAACTCTTCAGCTTCAGCTGCTCACGCATGAACACTTTAACCAAAGAAATGCAGAATTAGAAATTAAGAGAGCTGACAAGATAAAGAACATTTATATAATTAAAATAGACTGCATCACAATGCAAGTTTTAAAAGTACTTTTTAGTTCTTCTGAATTCTCACCAAAAAGTTACAGACTATCACTTTAATATAACAACTGCCGGAGTTCTTGAGGAGTTATGTGGGTCTGAAAAATGTAGAGTCAAGCAGCTGTTACTGACTTATGACTAAAGCCTGACTAAAAGACTATTCTAGTTCAGTCCTCAACATCACTGGATGCGTTTAAAGCTGATGTCTGTAAGTTTTGGGATTTGGGGGACTTAGGGCCCTCTCTGGTGAGAATGGGTAACTGCACTGAGTATGCGGAAGAATCATTTTAAAGTGGGTGGGTGTGATGCGGTCTCCTTTCAGAGCGCTCAGTCAGAAACTTCACTCTTTCGATTCTTTGTTTTTACTGTGAGTGAATGAGCTACTGAGCTCTGAGTTTCCTCTTCTGAAGTCTCCATTGCTCCACCAGCTGCTTGCGTTCAGTAAAACTGAGCCGGATCCTCTTTTAGAGGCTGTATGTGTGATGTAAAGAGGTAAGGACGTAAAGACCAGGAGAACTCCTGCGAAACGCGACCCGACACCCCAGTTTTTAAGAATGAATATATTAGGCTTAGCAGGGATGGTCGTTCCAGGACACTGCTACTAATAAACACAATATTTTATCCCTTTTTCACACAGCAATGCTTCTGCTTTCAGATTAGAAACAAATTAATAGAGACTGCCACTTTAAACATCTACCACTGATTTCTTTTTAGGCATAGAAAGACTGAGAGTCTCCTGACCAGAAGGGAAGTTTTAATAAAGATAAAAAGTGATTAACAAAACACTCAAACATCTGATATAGATTTAGTTGTTGAAGCTTCTGTGTTATTTGTATTCAATACTTTAGATAATTAGCTTACCTAAAAGCTGTTGGAAATAGAAAAGGGCATAATTTATTCTGAAAGGAAGTGCTCTGTGATTTGTTCTGGTTTTTGTCTGTTTTGCCTGTTCTGGTTATTGGAGAATAAGTCATTAAAAAATACAGTCACTCATGCAATAAGACCTGTAATGTGAATATAGCCCTGGATTCCTCTTGAAAAAGTTTCCTACTCTGGCATTAGCTTTGTGTGTTAGCTTGTCCTCTCTCTCTAGTTCAGGGTTAGCAGCATGTCTTACAGAAGCTACTCTAGCATGCTAATCCAGCAGCCCAGCTGTTTTTTTATGGATGAAAAAATATTTACATGAATCTTAAAATGCACAATTCAAAATGTCATTCTTAAGACATTAAGTGACATTAGGTCTGACGTGATGAATATTCTGAGAACACTAGCAGAATAATGAACAGATGAGGATATGTTATTATATATTATACATTTTTAAAGATGGAGGTAACTGACATAACCGTGCACATACACTTGAATATATTAATCTTTTTTTTGTGGACAGTGGATTGTAAATCCATTCCCAGACCCATCTGCATATACTATCTTTTTTTTAAAGAGCACTTTGGATCTAGCAATGGGGATCCACTCAGTAAAAAAATCAGAAGCAATTATTGCCAAAACAATACTATTATGAATATTATATAGTTTATATTTTATCATGTAAGTATGTAATATGCAATTGCAACACAGTGGATATATCTGAGGTTTAAAGGAGACAGGTTCCTCCAGAGTCCTCTCCAACCATTTTACAAGATATTTAATTAGTTTTTCAGTATGTGTTTAGTTACATTACCTCCATCTGTAAATACTGGTCAAATGAGGACTGAATGTCCAGATAAGGGAACTCGACTGTACTTAGCAAAAAAGGCAAGCAAGGTGATTAATCTTCTGAAATTGATTTTGGATATAAGTAAGGCTGAGTTCTATGGAAGTCAATTCCCGCCACCTAAAAAAAAAAAAAAATAATAATAATAAAACAAATATGCTGGATTATTTTAAGTAAACTGCTATCTCATTATTTTGAGAAAGTAAGTAATTATTTTGAGATTCTAGTAGACTGTACACAAACAGAAGCAGGTGAGACAAAAGAGTAAAATGGATACTCTTATTGAGGACTACTTCAGATGTGGATTCCCAAATCATTAATTATTGGTGCTTTTAGAGGAATCACACAATATCAAAATAAGCCTCCAGACCTTGGAGAGAAGATATTAATTTAATAACACACTGGACTTCTATTTCAATGTGTTGAAGAATGTGGCTGTGGCTCTCACTATGCTGTATGTTATTTATAGTATGCTATACTATGCTGGAGGGGGGAAAAAAAGCAAACACACTTGCTTTCTCAAAATAATGACTTAGTATCTCAAAATATTGAGATAGTATCTCAAAATAATGACTTACTATCTCAAAATTTTGAGATTGTATCTCAAAATATTGAGATAGTATATAAAAATAATGACTTGCTATCTCAAAATATTGAGATTGTATCTCAAAATATTGAGATTGTATCTCAAAATATTGACTTAGTATCTCAAAATAATGAGATAGCAGTTTAGTTAATAATAATTCAAAAATGAGCTGGATTTTTTTTTAGGTGGGTTTCCATAGAGTTCTAACAATGTATTTTCAAATGTATCTTTACTGGTGTAAAAAGTGTTAAGTTTGATGCTCGCTTGACCATTTGTGCTAAGATGTTTTTGGGAAACTCTTTCCTGTTTAGTTTCCTGAATTTCAGCCCTGTTATTTTAATGCAGTGTTTCAGTCTGTCTGTTACCTCCCCTGTTGTGAAAGATGCTGTGTAAGTTTTTAAAACATGTGCATGTTTTTTTTTTCTATCCATAAAAACCAGACTCTGTGTGAAAAGGCTGTGCAGCGCTGTGCTCCTGCACTGTGTGTTAGCTGTCCTCCTGTTTGTTTGTTCTGAGCAGTCTCAGTTCATCCTCCAGGCAGGTGATCCGCTCCAGCAGGGCCGCCCGGTCAGCCTGCGCTCGGTGATCAGCCTGAATCCGTGCTTCGTAGATCTTCCTCTCATACCAGCGCTCCATCTGTGTGGACACAGCCTCAAAAAAGTACTGTGTCACCTCCAGGGCATGCATGTTGGCCCGTTCCTGCTCAAACGAGGCCTCTGCATCTGATGGACGCTCGCCAAACACCTCCAAAGTCTTCTTACCCTTATGGCCTTTAGTCCTGCCCTGAGAGGACCTCTTGTGGTGCCTGCCCCTCTCCTTCCCCTGTCTGTCCAGGTCGTGGTCCTGCCGACCACTGCAGCGGCGTTCTGTGGCGGGTGAGAGGCTGCTGGCCCGGCTGGGCTTTAAAACAGACAGCGTCTCCTGCTGAACAGAGTCCTGGGGGTCCCGCTGTGACCTGTGGGAGTCCACAGAGAGCAGCGCACGCTCCTTTGGCCGAACCACACGGGGCGAGGATGGCACAGATTTGTCCTGAGCCAGGGGGCAGGAGGTGTCCCGGACTTTCTGCTTGTCATCTTAAAAGGGAGAAACATGATAATGAAATGCTATTTATTAGATTGATTCAATTAAATAAATAGTCATTTATTACTACATAATGATAAACTGTAAAGTCATAGTGGGGGAATTTTTCATGTACACCTAATGCAGTCGATTAGCTAAGACATGTTTTGGTACCTGAGGTTTACTTCTTCAGTGTAGAAGAGAAAACCCTAAGCCAGGGGTGTTAATTCCTACTTTACCACCCCCTATATTCTTACACACCTAATTAAGGTCTTAAAGGACATGTAAACATTCTAGACTCAGGTGTGTTAGACCTAAAATCTCCAGGGTGGTAGATCTCGATGACCAGAAATGAGCATCCCTGTGCTATGCTAACCTTGCTTATAAACACTGTCTTTAAAATATTTGACCACATTTCAAACTCAAGTTTACACAGTGCTAGAGTTAAGATCTTTTGCCCAAGACCGAACCGATACCAAATCTGGACTCGGGCTGGAAAGGGCAAAGATTTCACAACACTTTTCTCTGGCCGGGTCCACTTGTCCACATGTCTGCATTACACAAATAATAGGCCTATACTTCTTCTGTGCTGCACTCTTCATTAACATAATTCTAAACAGATTTCACTAATTCAAACAACTAAGAATTGTAGTTAAAAAGGTCAGTTTAAATGCTCTACTTACTTATAAATCATACTCAAACTTATAATGACAGTTTACTGACAAGCTCTGTGAGCTCCAAACTGCGCTTGTGCTGGGCAATATCCTACCTCCACCATTAAATCAGAAAATGACTGAGAACAGCTAGAGGGAGCCTTAGAGTAAGTCCAAAATGAATGTGGTTGAATGCAGATATATGGCTAAAAACTCAACTAAAAAAATATTGACTGTCTACGTGGACAGGGCATTCTTTAAATTTAGAGAGTATATTTAATTTTTTTCGTGTCGATTAACATGTTACGCTAGTTTACACTAGACTTTAAAAGCTTATCTAATCAGTAAATTAGATTATTTAAAATTGTTCTGTGATGAGTAAATTTGTACATTTCTCAGTGTACAATTATTAAACATTATTAAACTCTGATTTTGCCTAATTATTCCATATGAACTCACTCATTTTGGACTCATTCAGGGCTAATAAACCCGAAAGAGATACTTAAGTGGGTTCTCCTCACTATAGAGATTCACTAGTGGTATTTGATTAAGAGGACAGTACTTGAAGTAACACAGTGTAAAAAGTTCTGACATGGAAAATTTGTGTGTCCGTTAGAGGTTCTGAATATTGGTTTAGGTTTTTATTTTGTGCCCAGCCCTGTTCTTGCATGACCAGTGACAGATCATTAATTTGATTGCTTAGAAAAATGTTCCCTATAAATGTTGAGCTTATTTATTCATATATATATAATAGTTACTTAAAAGCATAAAGTAGGTTATGTGTAAGCAGAGCAGTTTTTGACAGCAGTATAGTATTTTAGTATAAGAAACTTTAGTGAATAGTATACGTGAAACAAGATTATGCATATATGAACTAACAGTAATATGGGGGTTAATATTTAAAATCATGTTAAAAGTTGGGCTGTTTTCTGGTTTGAACACAAATCAATGCTGAGGCAAAGTCAGAGTAAAGGCAGCACAGCTGATGACCACAGTGTGTTAAGCTGTTAATTCTATTTTGGTTCTATTCCCTTATTTACCCCACAGGAGATGTGGCCTGAGAATAATACACTTTCATTATATAACACTTACATAAGCTTTCATCTGCCTGGGGACAGAGCAAAAGGCTCATTGCAAACAGTGCGTGTGTGTGTGTGTGTTATAGTGTGTGATGAACCAAAAAGCTTTTTTGTTTTACTTTTCTGTTTGCTGTGAGAGACAGAATATATGTAAGTCTATTTGTTTATGGTTCATGGCTTATATCTGACCATCTGTGAGCATTTCCACCTGAACCTGTGTGTGTGTGTGTGTGTGTGTGTGTTTGTGTGTGTGTGAACCCACCTGGAGAACTGTCCACCTGAACCACAAAATAGTGATTGGCTGATCCGTCCTCCTGTGGTCCACTGGCTGCCCCTCCTCCTTCCATGGTTTCGGTGGGGCACGTGGCCACCAGGCAGTGGGCACTGCTGGCTGAGTGACTACCAGGGTGGTCACTTGCATCGCCATCGCACTCCGAGAGCGTGTCTGCCAGGGAGGAGGAGCGGCGCAGGGGGGCGCCACGGGGGTCCGCAGTCAGCCGTGACTCCATCCGCTGCAGCTTGGACAAGCACCAGTTCTTCAGGTCGTTCACTACTGAGGCCTGCTTAAGGGTCCCACAGAGCAGATAGAGAGACCATTAGTAACACAGCAGGGGCCACTGCAATGTGGTCACATGCTATCTTACTTCTTTTAAAACTGGCCCCTATCTGCAACTGTATTTTTACAGTCATATTCAAAAGTTTGGGCACCCTGTTTGCACCATGTAAAACTAGTACATTACTAAAAGGGTAGTGGTGCATTAAAACCTGCAGAAACAGATATAAACTACATGCATATACACCAAAACTTTGTGAACACCTACTCATGCAGTGTGTCTTTCAAAATCAAGAGTTTGTTCCACAGTTGCAGCAGTAACTGCTTTTATCGGAAAGCTAATCAATTCATTTTGGAACATTGCTGTGAGGATTTGATTTTATTCAGCAATATAAGCATTAGCGAGATCAGGTACTGATGTTGCAGGATTAGGATTAGAACTCCAGAGAAAACAGTTCAATGAACTGTGTGCTTGTAACTAACACCTGTGTCACCAGGGGGTGCACAAAACTCTTTTCACATATTTTTTTTATACTTTGATGTGTGTTTTTACTTAAACATATCATTTGCTCAGGGGAGTTCAAAGGTTTTATACTCCATACATATGTTTTCTATTCCTATATTTAATTTGAATCCTCATGTTTATCAAAAAAGTAGGGAGTAATTAAAATACTTAAAATGAAACATATGCAAACTATGTAAACATGGTGCTTGTTGATTTAAATAAAGTGTTGAGAGTCAGAGTTGTGAAATGTATTAAATGCAGTATTGTAAAACACTGTTTACATTCTAGTAATATTTGCAACTTTATAGTGAATAGTATAAGTATTTAAGTACAGCAAACCAATGAAGATGCCCTGTCTATTTTCCAAAGCTAGGTGCCCCCAACCTACTTACTAGTCAGTGCTACAAGCCCTGTTCAATGGCATGTGAATGCTTTGGGAAGTTTTGATCAGCAGTATTAACACAAACCAATCTGTGAGTAAAGTGGTTTACTCTTGAAGATCTACAGTTGAAGATCTGTATAGGCACCAGTGGAAATAGCTGATTTGGTGCTGCTACTGGATTTAGCAGACAGAGCTCTGCAGATCATGCAGATGTATCTGCTGTGAGAAAGGACTGACTAGTTAGTCAACTTTAGTCTATGAAGATGCATTCTTTTGTAGTTATGAGAAAGGAGTACCCTAGAGAGGTGCCATTCTATTTCTTTATCACTACAGGTGCTATCTGTGCTTGGCTCCCTGAATGCTGGAATGTTATGGGGGTGATTCCTGACAAATTAGGGATATCTCAGCCTGCAATAAGCCACATCATACCAGGAAATACAGATTGCATAATCTATCTAATACCTTGCAGTATTAAGTTTTTATTCCTGTGAGCAACAACTGTTTAAAATGGTTTAAATGTTTTTTTTATTTAGAATAGCTATTTTCTTTTCCTTTGTGTAAAGATGTTGAAGTATTTGGCTGTAATTCATTAGTATGTATCAACATATGCACCTTCTACTCACAAATGTGGTGTTTCTTTGTTAATAAAATCCATGTTCACTTGTTCATAAAGCACTTACCCAACTGACTGCCAATGCCTACCTATAATCTGTAGGAATTTTACCAAGAGCTGACCCATGAATACCCTGGTTTTAAGCACTTAATTCTATAATGTAATCTGTTTCTGCATCAGAGATCTATCCCAACAGTGTTTTGTTGTATGATATAATAAAATGACAATGAAGTTAAATTCAATTGAATTAAAAGTAGTCATTTTCTTTACCTGTCTTTTTTCACAATCTTGACGCTCCTGTTTGGCTCTATGATCAATGCGTTGTAAACACTCAGTCTTTTCAGCAGAGACTCTCTCTATCGTCATTTTATCCAGAGCTCTGATCTGAAATCATAGAAAAATACAGGTCATTTCTGCAGTATCATACATTTAGAGTTTGGATGCTTGTGCTTAGATGTGCATTACAATTAAAAACATGTACACAACTACAAGTCAAAATATATTTTAAGTCTCTTATAATATTGAGAAAACAGTACACCAAAAAAACTGCAGCAGAAGGGAAAGGTAGGTCAGGTCTGTGGATCATCTGTGATGTGAAGTGTGCACACACCTGGTGTTTGTTCTTGCGGTCCAGCTGTCCCATCTTGCTGTTCATGAGCTCCTGCACAGTGTGGATCTCTGACTTCATCTCTTCTTTGGTGGCCTCCAGCTGGTTCTCCAGCTTATTAATGAGGGGTTCACACCTGCAGCCATTGAGTGGGGCCTGCGAGACCACAGCACAAACAGGAAATCGCTCTATTAGAGTATTACACAATAGTAATGATGTCAGATGCAGCTTTTAAAACATACTGTAAGCAGTGTGCAATACAGGATAATACAGGACATCTGATAAAAGTTTGCAAGACATTAATAATGTTTGTTTATTGCTGCCACACAGAGGTACAGTGTGGCCTTCATCTCTAATAGTGTCTTTATTTTATTGACAGGGGTGTATTTCTGATTTAGTGTAAATTTTAATGTGTGGCTAAATAAGAACTTTTATCCACATTAGGCTTAAAGACTTTACTATTTTACAGCAGCTTCTGTTCATGTTATTACTGGAGCTTTCCTACATCACCTGCATAATCTTGCCATCTTTGTCCCTGTAAAGTGTGTAGAGCTGGTAGGCCTTGTAGCTGTGTGGTGGAGGAACAGCGATGGGAGGGGAAACCCTGGGCTTGTTCTTCTTTTTCTGCTCACTGCGCTTATTCTCAGTCCGGGAGAGGGGGTCTGACAGAGACGGCTAAAATAAAACAACACAAAGACAAACACAAACAATCAGTTCTCATTGTGGTTTTAAAATGCAGAAATGTGCATGTACACATGTGTGGGAAAAATCACAGCAAAGTGGGACATATATTGTTATTTTTTAAATCTACAGAGGTGCTCTACCAGCCAGCACCCAATAAGCGGTACCACCCCATTACATACTGTATGTATCGATCAGATTAAGCTGAAGGTTGTCCAGCAGTTCAAATAACTTGGGTGCACCTCCTGATCTCCTGAGATGCCAAGATTGACAAGGATTTCAACAGCAGACTGACCAAAGCAAGTTGTGCCTTCAGAAGCAGGACTGTAGACTAACTTGTGCACTGGCTGCAACAGTGTGTCTAACTTTTTTCTTAGGTGCACCAGCACAAATGTTAGGTGCACCCACGTTTTCGACTGCATCGCATTTAATTGATTAAAAATCACGGTCCGTATAGGTAGTATTGACTTGTAAATGATTAACTAAATTTATGGTCAATATGATATAGTTTCGATATCAATATGAACATATAAAAGCCACCGCCTGTGGTTTACATTACACACTGGCACTGCCAGCCCATAGTGTTCTGCTGTTTCTGTTCAGCTTAAATGCAGTGAACTGACGGCAGCTCCCTGTAATAAACATCAGTCAGTAACACATGCTGTAAATACTGTATAACTCTAATATATAACACTAGACCAGTTTATTGTAGCTGCACCTTTACTCACCTAAACATTATAAACTATTATATCCCTGTATATCTCTCACAAAAACTAGGCCAATTTTCTATAGTTTGATCGTGCCCACAATCATGTTGCACAATGTTCAGTTACTTGCTATATTGGAGTGATGTTGTGAATATATAATAATTATGTCACCTTGTCTTTGACTTTGCTCTTGTCACGCCTCTTTTTGGGGTGCTCCTCTGTGGTGTCGGGTGTGGCACTCCTGTGTTCCCCTCGTCTCCGTGCTGTCCGCTCACTGCTCGGAGTGTCCTCTGCCTGGGACACGCTATCCTGGAATCAGAATAGGGTAATGTGGGTAAGTCACTGACCCAAAGGGGTAACAAAGCATTAAAAAACACAGCTTGTAGATCTCTGTAAAACATCTATATTTCCTATTTAGTTGCAGGCATGTGTTAAGATGTATACATGTGACAAGAACTGCCCAATATAGGGTCTGAATACCCACAAGAACTGTTAATAATGTAATAGTTATTTATGAATTGCAAGCAATAATTACTGCGTCTGATGTCTTTGAACAATGATTAGGCATTTGATAACAATAATTCATAGATTATGTAATCTATTTGTGTTTATTATACAATACATAACAATTATCAGTAGCTATTTTGAAACAGTCTGTGCTTATCGTAATAATCATTAAGTGGTTATTATGATGCAATGTTTTAATTATTGAAAAAGACATCCTCAAACCTATTACCTTTTAAATTCAAATTGGTCAACAGACTTAGTTCGGCAGTGTCCCAGTGGCAAACATGGAGATTTCAGCCTGACTTTTATTTAATGTATATTATTTAATGCATTGGTTAGAAATCTTTTGTCAAGTTTCTTCATTTAACCCCTTATAGGAGAGCAGCTCACATAAACTACATGGAAATAAGTACTGATTATTGATTATGTTGGAGCAACTTTTTCTACTGTCCAGAGAAGGATTTCTATTAGATGGAAAGATACTCTTTCCAGAGTACTAGGTAGTCCTATTCTTTTGGAAATACCTCCCTACATAGTCTAGAAAAGCTGTAGGGGTGTATTTGCATATCTGCGGCAGAAATATACGCAAATCAAAGTAGCTGAGGGCATTCATTAGTAGGGGAACCACGTCTGTTGTGTACACTGGAGTTTCTTTGTTTAATTAGCATATACCCACACATTCTTTATCAGTCTGAAAATCTACACTATAGTCTTTTCAAGTGTTGTTTAATATATAAATATATGTGTAGTTAATTGGCTGATGTAGACTATTCTAGTCTAGTCTTTCTACTGTATACTTTTAATGTAACTATAAATAAGAATAGCTGTGCAAAGGGAATACATAAATAAAGGCCAGGCAAAACACCAAATCAATCATGTGGAAGAAAACAAAAGAACAATTGTTTGCACAGTAGAGAAATGTGCTAAATATCAGGAGAGGCTAAATGGATTATAGAGGAACTAACTGTCTCTAGTGGAATATGCTGGACTTTACAGCATGTTGGGGCTTTTTGAGTCTATGTAATTCATTATATTTGTTGCTCTTCTAAAAGGAAGTACTGTGTATTCCAGCCTTATAATGTACCTTTAAGCACAATACCAACAAGTATTTGTAAGAGGGAAAAATATTAAGAATAATTATGCTTATTAAGTGTACAAATATAAAGTTAAAAGAAATACAGTTTTAATTATAACGGATTAAATATGGATAATGTCTACCAGTTTCCTGTCCATTTATTTAGAAGAAAAATTCCTCCTTTAGTATATTTATTTTGCCTTATTTTGTCACTACTTAAACATATTTTACAAAGGACAAAGTGTTAAGTTAAAAAAGTTCAAACTAACTGCTTCTGTTGCTCATCAGAATCGGGCTCATCAGGATTCATGAAGGACAAGTGAGGCTAGATTTTAGTGTTTTCTTTAAACTTATGACCCCAATAAAACCCGGGATCCCATAGGATTCTGCTCACTAGCCATGAGCTTACCAGTGTGTGTGTGTGTGTGTGTGTGTGTGTAGGCCTTCCCTTTGAGCGTTTTCTGTCAAAGTGAGCATTTTCAATTCTCTGTGTTTCTGGCTCACTGCTCTGGTTGGATATGTGCACATTTATTTATGGATGAGAGGGAGAACAAAGATAAGGCCATATGTGTGTGTGTGTGTGTGTGTGTGTGTGTGTGTGGGTGGTCTCTCTCTTTTCTACCTTACTCGGCAGCATCTCATCCCGTGGGACGGACTGCGCTCGCCCCTCTGCCTTCAGCTTGTCCCTCCTCTTCCTCACGCTCCTCCCACGGGAGAAGCTCTGGATCTGAACACACACACACACACACACACACACACACACACACAACACAAGTGTGAACCTCACTTGGGGAAAAGTACAAAGCCTGACACCCAAACAGTAAACACACCAACCTCAGCTGTCTGAAAACTCCAGTGCAAAAACCCTGCTTATTTCTTTTCCTCCCTGAATATGTATGAAGGCTAGACCAGCATGAATTTGGCTTGGGGAATTTAGCCATTAATAATTACTGAGTGTCTGTTCAGACTGGCTTTAATTTAATCTACTACACAGGCACCAGTATTCACACCAGAAAAGACCCAACATGATCTCAATTAGTGAAAGGAATCCAGAAAAGTGTGGACCTGAATTCGCTAGTAGTTAAAACTAAAGCTGCAGTGACAGTGTGCAGAATAAAGACACAAAACCTGTAGCATTTACACTGACATGCCAAAAGTCCTGGAATGGCTATCTGTAAACGGATCATAAAATGTTTCCTTTGGGGACAGCTTGGGAACAACCACAACTGTACAAGTTGTTAGGTGTTATCTTGTGAAGGAAGGTGGAAACAGGCCAGGGTCTGAAAGTCGATGCCAGAATGATAGGATATTGTGTTTCCAGTCGTGTGGGCATTACCACCCAAAACGGACAGTGCAGTGTGTGGTAATGAACATGACTGACAGTGTATGGCTTAAATTGTGTACATGAAATAGTATTTCCTGTCCCATGACTTCTGTTTTGACAGTGTAAAAGAGTTCACGAGTATACATTATATATTTCTTTATAAACTCCTAAAAATACCATTTCCCTTTTTAAAGTTCTGTCTTTTGTGAACCCCAACGTTTTTCAACAAATGAAAAAAATCTTACTTGAATCTGCCAGTAGAGAAGGTGAACACTATATACTGTAAGTGTGATTATATGCAATTCAATTTAGTCTGGCTTATACAGCTCTGGAAAAAAAATAAGACACCACTTCAGTTTCTGAATCAGTTTTTCTGATTTTGCTATTTATAGGTTTATGTTTGAGTAAAATGAACATTGTTGTTTAATTCTATAAACTACAGACAACACTCATCCTAAATTCCAAATAAAAATATTGTAATTTAGAGAGAAATGAGAAATGGCTAAAATAACCAAAAAGATGCAGAGATTTTAGACCTCAAATAATGCAAAGAAACAAACAGAGTTCACAAACCAATATTTGATTGAATAACCCTGGTTTTTAATCACAGTTTTTATGCATCTTGGCATGTTCTTCTCCACCAGTCTTACACACTGCTTTTTGATAACTTTATGCCACTCCCAGTGCAAAAATTCAAGCAGTTCAGCTTCAGTTGATGGTTGTGATCATCCATCTTCCTCTCGATTATATTCCAGAGGTTTTCCTTTTGGTAAAATTAAAGAAATGTATAATTTTTAAGTGTTCTCTTATATTTTTTCCAGAGCTGTACAGTGTTTTTAACTGTTCTTGTTACAAAACGGCTTCAGAGAAATCTCGGTCAAGCCCCTAATGAGCAATCCAAGCATAACAGTAGCAAGGCTCCTTTAGAGCCAGAGGAGGAAATCTTACAAGAAACCAAGACTCAAAGATGAGCTTATCTGACTCTGGTTTGACACTGGATTGAAAAACAATAAGAATACAAATGATGAGAGTGACTAATTAATAAAATATATAGTAATAAATAATGAGCAATTAATCAAAGTGGATTTATATAACAAGAATAACAAAAAAGAATAATGGTCTCACTACCACAAGGGTATTTATATATCCCCAAAGCCTTTTTGTGTATACATTTGTTTTAATGTCTCAGAATGCAAATGTCCACCCTTGAGGCGGATGATTTACAACAGCAGAAGACCAAATCAGGTTTTACTTCTGTTGGTCTAGAACAAAAAGCTGAAGCTGCAGAGGGAACAGTCGTAACAAAACTGCAAAGTTATAGACTGGCCAAATGTAGCCTACTGATCACACAAAGACCTGATGTTTTACAGATACTCTAATGCAGTGGTCTATACAAGAAAAAGTATGTGAACCCTTTGGGATTACTTGGATTTCTGCATAAACTGGTCATTAAATGTGTTCTGATCTTCATCTAAGTCACAACAATAGACAAACACAGTCTGCTTAAACTAATATCACACACAAAAAAAATGTTTGCATGGTTTTACTAAACACAACATGAAAACATTCACAGTGGGGGGAAAAGTACTTTATCACATACTTTTTCTGGCAATTGTACATCACAAGCTAGTCCTTGTAAAAGCACTGTATCATCTCACCACCTTAAAGAACTGACTGTTTACATGCTGCCTAAATTTATGTCGATCCCACCCCCACAGGTGTCTCTATAACCAGAATATCAATGTAAGGCACTTTACACATCAGTGGTTTTAATGTTTTGGTTGATCAGTGTAGTAATAAAGGAAAATAAGTAATGAATACACTCTGAGTGAGTTTATTTTAGTCATTTTTAACAAAATAATCCAGTGCAATTCCTTTTAAATCTTTTTAGGGGCAAACATGATTAGAGAAATATTTTAAATGGATATCCAAAAGCACTTCTGCTGTGTGGAATTTGCATTACTTTGGTTTCAACATGGCCCACTGATATCAGTTTAGTACCACTGTGCCCTGCCTGTCTCTGTCTGTACTTGTATTACAATTCATTTTAGCAGTCGGTCTCTGGTGGCTGATAGTGATCTGTGGCTGATAAAAGCCTGTTTTGACGAACTGCAGCTGTGACTGATGATAGTATCAGTCAGATTCACGCAGTGCAGCTGCATATTACTGTAAATATTATCAATCAGTACTGCACACTCAGTACCAAAGGAAATAACTGATGGAAATGTTGTGTTTGTGTAAATATGGTGCGTGTGTGGTCGGTCGGTCACCTGTGGTGCTTTGGTCAGCAGTAGCGCTACCTCGGGGTTGTTGTGCTCTCTGGCTTGGTCCAGTGCAGTCTGTCCAACCTGTGACACAATACAAAACACATTCACAAGTTTGTTTTATTGTAGTGTCAGGACTGAAAAATTCTGAATCAGTTTATCTGGTTTTGCTATTTATAGGTTTATGTTTGAGTAAAATAAACATTGTTGTTTTATTCTATAAACTACAGCCAACATCACTCCCAAATTCCAAATAAAAATATTGTCATTTAGAGCATTTATTTGCAGAAAATGATAAATGGCTGAATAATAATAAAAAAGATACATGCCTCAATATGCAAAGAAAATAAGTTCATATTCATAAAGTTTTAAGGGTTCAGAAATCAATATTTGGTGGAATAACCCTGGTTTTATCATGCTGTTATCATGCATCTTTTGTGTTCCCATGTTCTCCTCCACCATTCTTGCACACTGCTTTTGGATAACTTTATGCCACTCCTGGTGCAAAACTTCAAGCAGCTCAGCTTGGTCTGATGGCTTGTGATCATCCACCTTCCTCTTCATTACATTCCAGAGGTTTTTAATTTGGTAAAATCAAAGAAAGTGGTCTCTTATTTTTTTCTAGAGCTATAAATGCTGTGGTATGGAAAAACGTTCGGGCACCCTGATAATTTTCATGATTTTCCTTTATAAATCATTGGTAGTTTGGATCAGCTTATAGGATTTACAGAAAGTGTGCAATAATTCTTTAAACAAAATTAGTCAGGAGCATAAATCTGGACACCCTTGTCGTTTTATTGCTCAAAAACCATCAAACCTGACTGAACTGGAAATATTTAGTAAAGAAGAATGGTCCAAAATACCTTCAGCCAGAAGCCAAACTCTTATTGGAAGCTATAGGAAGCTTTTAGGGGCTGTTATTTTTGCAAAAGGAGGATCTACTAAATATTGATATAATTTTTCTGCCTAATTTTGTTTAAAGAATTATTGTACACTTTCTGTAAATCCTATAAACTTTATTTTGGTTCTCAAATATAACTGTGTTCATCTGCTATATGATATATTTCTACAGATGGAATTCTAGACTACTCTACGCTACGAGCACACGTTATAAACATAACACAAACCACAGACCAAGAATGTGTCTCTAAAGATAAACACACACCACAAATATCACATGCGATTAACACACATCAGATTCACAACTCCTCTCCAGACACACTGCCAAACATCCACCCACTCACATGCAATGACATGACAGATAAGCCCATACATGCCCGTTTCTAGGCTATACATGAAAATCCACACTGATCTGATATGACCTGTGTTCTTTAATGCTACAGTTAAACTCAGCTGAATTTTAGCATCAGTTTCAGCATTTTCATGGTTGTTACATAAGTGCAACCAAACACTACATCCATCCATGCATATTCTTATCCACTTATCCAGTCCACAAGACTGGAAAACCCCCTGGGCTGGGTGATAGACCATCGCAGGGTGCCACACACACCCACTCTCGCATACCGTGGAGTCAGTTTAGCATGGCCAATTCACCTAACATGCATTTTCCGAAGTGGGCGGCAACCCACAAGAACCCGGGGAGACACTACATCCATATTTCACCACATTAAATAGCAAGCAAATGGTTATGATAGCTGGAGGAAACGTGACACTGACTATAAAAGTAAAAGTACCGTAAGGGAAAAAATCACAGTGTCCTATTGTGCACTACCCCCTCCCCAAAACAAAAAACATTTTTTCTAAAAGCCATAATGACTATAATGTAATATTAAAATGTTGACCATGAAACTAAAACACCTGGTTTTAGACCACAATAATTTACAGTTCTGGTGGAAACAAGAGAGTTGAGGTGCACATTGAATTCTGTCGTGATTTAGGCAGCCATGGTTTTACGTTTTTTTGGATACAATCCGGGTTGCCACCCGAACATCCCTTTCAGACAGCTTCCTCTTGTGCCCACAGTTAATCCTGTTGGATGTGGTTGGTCCTTCTTGGTGGAGTGCTGACATTACCCTGGATACCGTGGCTCTTGATACATCACAAAGACTTGCTGTCTTGGTTACAAATGCGCCAGCAAGACGTGCACCAACAATTTGTCCTCTTTTGAACTCTGGTATGTCACCCATAATGTTGTGTGCATTGCAATATTTTGAGCAAAACTGTGCTCTTACCCTGCTAATTAAACCTTCACACTCTGCTCTTACTGGTGCAATGTGCAATTAGTGAAGATTGGCCACCAGGCTGCTTTAATTTAGCCATGAATCCTCCCACACTAAAATGACAGGTGTTTCAGGTTTATTGTCCAACCCCTGTATGTCTGCTATGTTCTTGCCCTGGAGTGTGGCGGTGTAAACCAATAAACCAATAGAGTGTCAGAATGGTATGTGTTGATACTTCTCATCCAACCACATTCAGATTCACTCTATCTGGATGGGTTTTTCTTCTTTTTCACCTTTTTTTCAGTAAAGTAAGGTAACAAAGTATTTGTACTTGACACCTCTGATCACTAGTAATGCTCCCAACACAAAGAGGATGAAGACTAGCACATAACTCCTCAAAAACATGTGCAATCAGACACCACCTCAAAGGAAATCACAGAGACCTTTCTCTAAAACAGATGCCTGAAGTGACCAACATGATTGATTACTCACCCCAGATACAACCAATCACTTAAAAGAATTTTGGTATATGAAGTCTGCTTTTTTTTTTTAGTTCAAACCAGGAGATGCTAACACTGCTAAGAAACACTGAACTTAGACCATCACCATCTCACTTCTGTTAATGACCTAATCCAGTTTTAAAAGCATCCAAGTTATTAATATGGTTTTGTGATGCTTTTGTTAAAACTGTGGTTCCTGATAAAGCACATTTATATGGAAGTAGAGTATGACTTTTAGGGACAGCTGATGAAGATGTTTTTTAAAAGAAATCTGCTCTAAAATCCTAAACAAAATTAAGTACCGGCTGCATGTGAGGTGTGAGGGCAAACAGAGCTCAGAGTCATGACAAAAGACACATGGCTGTCCATCATGACTGCATGTCAAGAAGAGTCCGGCGCACAAGCAAGGGCAATGTGTACGAGCAGTGAGTGTGTGTGTGTGTGTATTAGCATTTGTAAGTGTGCTTGAGGAGCTCACGTTGTTCCGGATGGTGCTGTCAGTTCCAGCCTCGAGCAGCAGACGGGCTGTCTTCTTATGATTCAGAACTGCTGCCACATGCAGGGCTGTGTCCCCTGCCTACAGAACCAGAAAAAACACACCACTTCAGATTTACAGTGTCCTGGTTAGCCAAAGCCCTCAGTACACAAAACAAGCAATAGAATAGCGGAATTTGTGGACACCCACTTCATGAGGAATAGAGCAATAAGACTAATAAAAATGCTGCAAAATATTTTGGAATAAATAATGCAATCTCATGTAAAGGCATTTATGAAAATATTGCATGAAAGCGACACTGCATATTTATTGTCACAATTGCACCAAAAACCTTTTATTTTTTTTTCCTTTTTTGCCATAACTACAATCTGGTAAGTGTTAGTCTTGATATTGTGTTAGAATTTCATTATGAACTGACCAATAAAAAGGCTCCAAAATGATTTAATGGATTTTAATGAAATTTCTTTTTTGTTGTTGTTTTTTTTTCTACACACAACCATGAACATCTCTCAATCCTCTTAAAATGCACCGTAATATAAAGAATGAACTGTTTAATACAGAAAAATACTGAGACTTTTTATGACAACGAGAAAAATGTGGAGGAGTGTTGAATAAAGTAGTATAAAGTCTTATTATCAATTATATAAATAATTAATATTTAAGCTTAATTCAACATTTAGCATGATCAATATGTTATTCAGTTTTACCTTATAATCTGTGGTTAATTATTTTGAGCGATTTACATGTAACCATGAGTAAAAATGTATAAGTTCTGTGTTTTACTTTGGCTTCAAGGCTTCTTATTGGATGTAATTATACATTTTTTATGACTAAAGCCCTAAAGCTTATTTACATAGTAGTCCTCTTCACATAAAACAGACAAAATAGAGAACAGCTCAGCAACAAGGGGGCTTTCCTGATAATATCGTATTACCCTTTCTTTTAATCTCAATGTATAGGGAGCATATTTGCCTCTAACAGCAAAAAATGATGATATTTTTGTTGATTTTGTTAGTAAGTAGCATGAGTAGATTCCAAACTAGTATGTGGATGTAACAGAAAAAACACACTTGATATAGAGTGAGACTCAAACTGCTTTGCTTAATTTAATTTGGTCAAAACAAGCTGGTCAAAAATGAAAGCTTCTCCATATCAGCAGTTCACAGCGAGGCTGGTAAATCCCAGATTCCAGGGGTTTAGATATGAGATGAATTTAAAAGCAGATTAAATGATAAAGTATCTTGTTTGCTGAGAGAGTTGAAACCCACCTGATTCCTCTCGCTCACCGAACAGAACACACCCAGCAGAATGCGGATCACACACACATGGTTGTAGCGAGCGGCGACGTGCAGGCACGTGTCGCCTACCTAAGACGAGTACACACAGACACACACACATACACACACACACACACACACAAAAAAACACACAATGTGTTACCTGAGTCACCCAGCAGAGGCAGCAATCAATGCACAGTGAAGTATCCCATTCAACTTTTCAGCTGCACGCCTCACCACCAACGCTTACACATGCAGAGTAACGAAAGAGCCAGCTACACTCTGAATCCTGTGCTTCTCTCTCTTTCCCTCTCTCTCTCTCTCTCTGTCTCTGATACACACTTTTTTTTCGCTCCTACACTGCTAAGTGAGGCGAGAAGACAGTGTTTGAAATGTAGGGTATGTTGTTGTGTTGTTTCATAATTAAGCTCCTGCTTTCACGCTCATTACATGTGCACAGAGTGGGGGGAAGTTTGCTCTGGGCAAAAAAAAGAGAGAGAGAGAGAGATAGAGAAGAGAATAAGAGAGAGTGAATAAGAGAGTGCGCAAAAGAGAGAGAGGGAGAGACAGAGTGAAAGATATTGAGCAACTGAGAGAACATGAGAGAGAATGCAAGAGAAAGAATGAGAAAGGAAGAGACAATTACTAAAAGAGAGAAAGAGAGAGAAAGAGAGAGAGAGAGAGAGAAAGAGAGAGAGAACTAGTAAGAGAAAGTTTAAAAAAAGAGACACTGATACACAGAGAGCATAAGAGGGAGAGTAACAGGAAAAAAGAACGAGAGAGAGTTAGAGAGTGAGAGAAAGAGAATTAACTTAAACAGAGACATACAAGAACAAAATAGTGAAAAAAAGAAATAATAAGAGAATGGGAGACACAAAAATAGAGAAAATTGAGAGAGAGAGATAAAGAGCAATGATAGAAATACAGAAAAATATACAAAGACAAAGAGAGAGACCAAGAGACAGAAACAAAAAAGAAAAACATTGTGAAAGACTGAGCTAAACTGAGCTACTGTTTATTCTCTAAACTACAGAGCTTCACCATGATCTTGCCATCTCCCTTGAGAACTTGCTGGTCATGAAGTTATGGAGAACAAGTTTTTGTTCTCGTCTCATGTTGCAAATCTGACTCGGTCATGAAGATTCCTCATTTACAACAAATTCTGAAGATTTCAACCTTTTCTGTTTAGAGAGACCCCCAGTGCTAATGCAGCATGTTGTCATTTTATGACTGCATTATGACTGTTCTTCCATACTAGATGACAATGGTCAAAAACCAGCTCTGTAGCCAGAGCTCTTCCAGCTTCCAGTATAGCTTGGCTTGACACACCATCCTCCAAGGCCCATGGTAGACAGACATCCAGGCTTTTCTTTGTCTTGGCATCAAGGAAGTAAAACTTGTTTCAGCCAAGTTTCCCTACAGCAGAAATACTTGCGGTCTTCTATCCACAGAGTTGCTAAATCAGCACTTATCTTTTGTATATAGCAGTATCTAAACTAAAGCAGTATCTATTTTTTTATTGTAGCCTATTCAAAATATCTCTGGATAAGTGTCTGCTAAATAGATCAGTGAAGTCCTTTTTCTCATTTTGTTTGTTTATGTTATGTTGTTTATGCCCATATTTGGAGTTCTGTGTCTAAGTTAAATTTCTGTATGGCCGAAATGAATGGGCTTTTTTTTTTTTTTTTTTATTAATCAACTCTATCACATTCTGTGGTGAATAAATATGTGTAGAACCCTGTATGTCCTATTTCTAGTACATTTTTTTTCCTGATCAAACTGGATCCTCTGAATTGTGAGATCATGTTACAGTCATAATGCCTTTGTTTTAAGATAGAATTAATTTAATAAAGAACATCATTCTTGCAAAATATGCATTTATTAAACTTGTATCAAAAATAGCAGAAGTGCAAAATAAAATAACTTTAAATATAATGACTTTAAAATGCTGCCTGCTTTTAAAATAGTGTACATATTAAAGTAAGAAGCATTTAAGGCATATTAACTGCAAAATGTGTTCTTTTTTATATTGTTTGTAAACCTTCACATAGAATATACTTGCCCAGCAGCTTCCCGTAGCTATTTGTTGTTGACATTGTTCAGGTCATGTCACTATTTGCATTAGACAAGTCTCAAGACTTACGATAACATTAATTAATTTAATTGATTTTATCTGAACTCCAGGATGCGAACCCGACGACTAAAACTTTCAATCCTAAACACCTCACACTAAACGATAAAAATTAAACGACTGCAGCTCAACTCTAGCAAGACTCTCATGACTTTATCCCGACTTTGGAAAAAAAGGACGGCATTAGACAAGGAACACCAAATATGGGCATACGAGGACAACAGAGTTCAGCATGACTGCAGTGGTGTATGCCTTAAATGTAAAGAAATTAAGTGAGAGTGAGATAAAGAGAATGTGAGATAAAGAGAGCAACAGAGAGAGAGAGGGATAACAAGAGAAACACTCACATTGTTTTTGCTGTCTGGACGGGCTCCTCCCAGCAGCAGGACCTTACAGCTCTGGGTGTGACCATTCTGACAGGCCAAATGTAGAGCTGTGTTACCAGCCTGAGAGATAGATAGATAAGAAATAGAGAGAGAGGATTATTTAAAAACATTTCCATCACTATTTAAAGCAGAAATATGAACAGTTGTAACAGGTCTGCTGTGGTGTGTGTGACTGTGTGCGTGTGTTCGGTGTGTGATTAGTGTCAGTGGTGAGAGAGAGAGGCAGGAAGGGAACGCTGTAATGTATTTTTAAGGGAGCGGTCGTGTAGAAGCCGAGCTGTGAGCAGTCTCAGTGCTGTTGATGCATTAACATTTAACCATCTGAGCTGGCAAAACCAATACATATCAGCCTGAACCCAGACAGAGAGACAGAAATAAAAGAGAGAGAACACGACTCCACGTCCCAAACTCTCCCAGCAAGCAGCCTGCTGCAATCTCTCCATTAAACCCTGTGCACCCACTGACCTCCTGATCTCTTAGGAATCAATACAAACACTATTCACTCAGCTATTTTTAAAGTTGCACTCATTGCTGACGAAAACGTGCAAATGCACATACAGCTTGTCTAATTAATGTAGAGAAATACTGGCAATAGAATAGAATTATCTGGGTGTTTTAAAATTTGCCTCAAATAAGAGAGTCCACACCTACGACTGATTCAGGGCTTATTTGGAGTAAGAGCTCATTATTGCTGGTTTGCTTTCATACACAAACACTGCACCTGATACGTGGATCAATTGTGCAGTTGCATGAATCATTTTTTTCATTTTGGTTCAGAAAATCTTTATTCGTATGTTGCTTTTTATTATTTTGCTTTTAAATGAACACTAAAGCAGTGAGGAACAGAACTTCTGGAATGCATGGCATTTCACCATGCAGGAGCTCCTTCAAACCAGAAGCTGTTTTCGTATAATAAGATTTTATTCATGCAGGCCAGCATGAGACGTGTTTTTCCCCATGCTGTCAGTACCCACTTTCACTTTACAAATCTGAGCTTATTACAGTAACAACACTTCAGTCCTATCAGAGAGTGCTTTGTAGATACTGATGGAAAGGGAACCAACACAATAAGTCAAAGCAAGGGGGTTACACAATGGCTTGCAAAAGTAGTCATGCCCCTTGAACTTTTCCATATTTGGTCACATTACAACCACAAACAACTATATTTCACTGGAATTTAATTTGAAAGACCAACACAAAGTGGTATACAATTGTGAAGTGTAAATAAAAAGATGCATTATTCAAAACATTTTTTACAAATAAAAAAAAACAAAAAAATTGTGGTGTGCAAACGTATTTAGCCCCCTTTTCAACCATTTTCATTCAGAAGTTACCTGATTACTGCTAATGACTAAAAAGAGTCCACCTGTGTGTAATCTAATCTCAGTACAAATACAGCTGCTCGGTGATGGCCTAAGAAATATTGGGGAGTAAACAGCATCATGAAGTCCAAAGAACACACCAGACAGGTCAGGAATAAGGAATTAAAGCAGAGTTAGGCTATAAAAAGACTTCCCAAGCTTTGAACATCTCACAAAGCACTGGTCAATCCATTATCTGGAAATCGAAAGAGTACAGCACAACTGTAAACCTACGAAGACAAGGTCGTCCACCTAAACTTACAGGCCGAACAAGGAGAGCATGGTGACTCTGGATTAAATGCAGAGATCCACAGCTCAGGTGGGGGAATCTGTCCACAGGACAATTATTAGTCGTGCACTGCACAAATGTGGTCTTAATGGGAGAGTGGCGTAAAGAAAACCATTGTTGAAAGAAAACCATAAAAAGTCCTGTTTGCCAGAAGCCATGTTGGGGGCACAGCGTACTTGTGGAACTAGGTGCTTTGGTCAGAAAAGACCAAAATTTAACTTTTTAGACAAAATGCAAAACGCTATTAGTAACGGAGAATTAACACTGCTCATCACTCCAAACACACCATCCCCACTTTAAAACATGGTGGTGGCAGCATCATGCTCTGGAGCTGCTTCTCTTCAGCAGGGACAGGGAAGTTGGTCAGAGTTGACGTGAAGACGAATGGAGCCAAATACAGGGCAATTTTGGAGTCTGCAAAAGACCTGAGACTGGGGCGGAAGTTTACCTTTCAGCAGGACAACGGTCCTAAACATACAGCCGGAGCTACAATGAAATGGTTTAAAACAAAACATATTCATGTGTTAGAATGGCCCAGTCAAAGCCCAGACCTAAACCCAATTGAAAACTTTTGGCAGGATCTGAAAACTGCTGTTCACAAACGCTCTCCATCTAATCTGACTGAGCTTGAGCTGTTTTACAAAGAATGGGCAAAAATGTCAGACATACCCTAAAAGACTGGCAGCTGTAATTGCAGCAAAAGGTGGTTCCACAAAGTTTTGACTCAGGGGGGGATGAATACTTTTGAGTTTTTGCTTTCCATTTTTTTTTTGTAAAAAATGTTTTGAATCATGCATAATTTTAGGTGGAACAGAGACTGATACTAGTATAATAGAAGTGAAATAAAATCTGAAGCAGATAAACATGAACTTACTGGCACCATGCCTAATGCCAGGTGTGTGTTAGGAGGATGGAGCTCCATCAAGTACTTTTGCTAAATACAATCAAATCCTCACAGCAATGCTCCAAAATAGTAAAAAACAATGAATTAACAGGTGTCCCGATACTTGTAACCATCCAGTAAACATATTTGGACATACATGTTTTCATTAAGAAGACATTGCTTTGAAATTCCATATTGATAATCCTGTCCGATGCTTTCATTAAGTCTGAACAAGATATAAAACTTAATCTTTATGTACACACATATTTATGCAGTTACATAACACTGAACATGGGAATAAGATTAATGTAATGTGTCTGTAGGCCATGAGAAAGAAGAGCCAACTGGATGGTAAACAGCCATATTTGCAACTATAGTAGTTCAGGCATGTTCCCAGATTTCTGGTATAACTTTATTGATATGTTATAAAGTCCTTATATAGGTAGCAGTCAATAAACAGCAAATACAAATTTGGTTCAGAACTAATTAGATATTACCTTATGAATGCATTACAAAACATCATTCAGTGTTGCATGGAATGATGTATTCATAAGCTGCTCATAACTAATCAAGCATTACAATGCATTTATACATGCATTAATATTTGTGTTTGTATCATAAAGCTGCTAAAAGCACCATTATTTGATGACTCCTTAAGAAACAGTGAGTCAGTACAGGCTTTCTGATTTATTATAATCCCCTGTGACTATTTATATGAGTCATATTCAGCAGAAGAATGAGAGAAACTAGGTTATGGGTCCTGCAGGCTGGTATGGAAATCAGATTACCTTGTTTTTAGCATGAAGGTTGACGCCAGCTTTAACCAGCAGTTTGACAGACTGACTGAACCCATGCCATGCAACCTCATGCAGAGATGTGTTTCCATCCTGTAGATAAAACAGAGGAGTATTAAAAGAAGTATGATATGATAAATGTGAAATATTTAACGGAGTGACTGTACATGTAGGTGTACAGTATGAGTAAAATTGTTTTAATAGGTTAGTCCTGTACAGCTTTACAGATTTTAAATAATTTGTGGTTTAGATCAATCCAGATTAACCACACTGCACATGTACAGCATTAAGAATGAAGTTATAAATAACTAAATAATAATATAATATTTCTGACATTTAACAATGTGAATCTAACAGTTGCTCTGTGTAATGTGTTAAAGTTGCTTACAAAAATGGATCAATAGAAATTCATCAAACTGATGTAATAAATTTGTTTGCTTTGTTTGATATTATGATTGTGCTTTATGTGATTACACGTCTAATGAAGTCAGGGTAACCCTTCATATGTACTGTATTCATATGAACTGCTGCTTATTTTGTGTTATTTTCTGTTATAACTATTCAGACTGTGCTAAAGTGTGTTATTACATAATTTCAACACTGTATCTTATACCAAAGTGAATTTACATAATCTGTATTTCTGTTGCAGTCCCCTCTAAAAGTATAGGACATTTTGAGCCAATCCTTATATTTCTACTGTAGACTGAAAACATTTGGATTTGACATTGAAATGTTGATCATTTGCCTCATACTCATCTTTTAGTTTTTTTTTTACAGGTATTTACATCTGGATCTAATACACAGTTCTTATGAGAAAAAGTATTGGAACTGATAACTTAAATACAGTGAGTAAGACTTAATATATAGTTGCAAATCCTTTGCTTGCAATAATTAGATCATGTCTGTGATCCAGAGATATCACTAACCTTCTGCATTTTTCTCTTGTGATGCTTTTTCAGGCTTGCACAGCAACCTCTTTTAGATAGTGTTCGTAAAATGTAGGTTATATAGGGTTATAGGGTTGCAGGTTGACTAGCTTAGCCTAAAACCCGCATGATAAATAATAACCAATTCAGTTTGCTTGCATCTTTTATCAAATTCACAGACAAAATGTTTCTGTAGACTTCTGAGTTCATTGTACATCAATAAAGTTTAATGAGCCAGTCCCAGAATAAGCTATGCAAGCTCAAGGCAAATCATCAGCAGATCCTTTCTTTCTCCACACATAAGCAGTTAAATTCAAATACCTTTGCCCACAAGAAAATAGATAGATTCAGATAAAAGGTACTATCTGTGTATCAGATCCATACCTGGAAATAAAAGCTGAACTATTAATCTTTTGCATCATAATCATTTTTTTATGTCAAACCTAGAAGTTTTCAGTCTACAGCAGAAATATAGGATCACTGTTCCAATACGTTTAGAGGAAACTCTATGTACTTGTAAATAAGACCCCAATAGGTTTATGGTCATTAAACTGATTGTGAATATGTAAAATTACATACAATTCAAGGCTATGTTTTTTGTTCTTCTTGTCTTACTGTTACTGATATTAATAATAAATGTAAAATTATTACATTATTTGCTAACCATCAAAGTTGTATTTTTTGTGCCAGTTACGCAACTTTTTTTAAAGTGTTTTTATAGTTCACCTTGTCTTGCCTGTCCAGTGCGCACCCTTCCTGGATGAGAGCTGAGATGACATCACTGTTTCCCACCACGGCTGCTCGGTGTAAGGCTGTCTGCTCACCCTGGCAACAACAGTGGGGCACAACACCGGTCAGTAATGTCAGTTAACCCCCCGTCCAATTAAAATGCAGGCCATGATCTTCAGCTCGAGGGTGTCAAACAGAGAAAAAAGGAAGGAATGTTAACTTTTCACATAAAAAGCAAAAGTTGAGTGGAGAAAAGAAAAAGCCAAGGACTCCCAGCAAGGCATGCCAAAGAGACACACACACGTTACAAAAGACTATATACTGGAAAAACATTTAATATTTAGTTTTTTTTATTATTATTTGTTGAGGGGGTGAGGTTGATGGGATCCCCATGCATTCAAGTTCCTATTTTTTTACTGAACCCAAAAATATGAATATTTTTGCATGTGCTTCACCTAAGAAAGACAGACCCCAAAGCTGGCACCAAACATGCACAATAGTCTAATGATCTACAAACCCACACACCAAGCAGAACAATTGCGTGACTTTATGACTTTTCCTGAAGCTCAGAATGACATAAGAAGGCACCCAGACATTTAGTGGAGGTAGGCAGAGTTGGGGAGGGAGAGCAGCAGTGATGATTTCATGGCAGATACAGCTGTTGGCCAGTTCAAGCAGTCAGCAGGCAAAGAGAGTCTGAGGGAGACAAAGAAGCTGCAGAAGAAGAGTGCAGGCTGGACAGATCTTTTGCTGTTGTTTTAAAGTGATATTCAGGCGAAAAATTGTTATTTTACACGGCATCTATTTATATTTGCTTCTTGAGCTGATCCGAGTACTGTGTAGCATCAGACAATAGGATCTGATATTTGTTTTAAATACGCATTACAGTACAGGGGTGTTCAGGTCCATTTGTTTGAATCTGATCTGATCTGAGTATGTCAATACTGGAGTATTTATCATTACCAAGTATTATTATTAATAATGTTATTCTAAATAATACAGCCACAAAATCTTCAAACAGAATGCAAGGCTATATGATATATATCATTGCATGGTCAATGGTATAATCACTTTATGTTATTTTATTTGTATAGGAAACTCTGATTTTATATATTTCAATAAAAAAAATGTTAAAATATATTTTACGATATTTTATAAAGCCTGCTGTGAAATCATACAGACAACAAAATAAGGACATTTGACTGTTATGTCATTGGACAGCTATACACGCTTGGAGGAGAATACTAACTGCAAAATCTGTTTAGTTAGAAAACAGATGTCTGTGCTGATTAGAACTGTGTTAGGTAATGGGGAAGAGGTGAAGTATTTATGCTATTCGGGTCTCGGAAATGCATATAGTGTTGCCAGTTTTTTTTAAGTAGCTAAAGCCAGCTTAAAATGTTGCTGAATGTTGGTAGATAAAATTTGCCCTGATGTAAACATTTACTTTATTTTTGTAATATTTCTCTTACCGAACCAATTAGATGCATATTTAGAAAAACTACATTTCACAAACACATAGCACAGATACTATGTATACTTTATACAGGGGTTGGACAATGAAACTGAACCACCTGGTTTTAGACCACAATAATTTATTGTCCCGACGGACAGTTCTGGTGGAAACAGGAGAGTTGAGGAGCACATTGAATTCTGCTGTGATTTTATGTTTTTTGGATACAATCTGGGTTAGCACCCATCCCTTTCAGACAGCTTCCTCTTACAGCGTCCACAGTTAATCCTGTTGGATGTGGTTGGTCCTTCTTGGTGGTTTGCTGACATTACCCTGGATACTGTGGCTCTTGATACATCACAAAGACTTGCTGTCTTGGTCACAGATGCGCCAGCAAGACATGCACCAACAATTTGTCCTCTTTTGAACTCTGGTATGTCACCCATAATGTTGTGTGCATTGCAATATTTTGAGCACAACTGTGCTCTTACCCTGCTAACTGAACCTTCACACTCTGCTCTTACTGGTGCAATGTGCAATTAATGAAGATTGACTACCAGGCTGCTCCAATTTAGCCATGAAACCTCCCACACTAAAATGACATGTGTTTCAGTTTTATTGTCCAACGCTAAAAGCTAAAAGCCTTCTACTTTAATAATAGTAATATAATAACTAATTGTAATATAATAAATAGACACAAGTGTTTGAATAAAATGTTTAGAAATGGGAATTAACTAAAAGTAGAGGGGAAGTAAACAACATTAAATATTTTTTGAATGAACATGTGCAACTCATTTACCTCTAACATCTGATTTTTATGATTTTGACAATCAGTTATTTTAAAACAACGAAACAAAGCATTAAATAAACTTTGATCATCAGGAGATCACAGGTTTACTTCCCACCAATGTTAAAGAAATTTATGGCCAGGAGTCAGAAACAGAAAGAAGGACTTTACTCTATTTGTGAGATGCTATCCAGCACAAGCGTCTGTCTGTAAGCTAATGATTTTTCGCCAGAATATTCCTTTAAACACAGTTCATACTGAGCCAAATATGTCCCAGTAAACATGAGTTTCTCTAACCTCCTTTATCCTCTCCTCTGCTCCTTCTCTCTCTCTTCCAGCACTCTTCAGCAGTCTCTTGCCCTCCCTCAAGCCCCGCAGAGGTGCAAGTGCATGTTCACTCGTGTGCCTGGAGCTCCAAAGTGAGGGAGAGCTCAGAGACCAGGCAGAATGAACCTTATCCAGCCAGAGATCAGGTTCCTTGGCAGGATGGTTAGGTGCTTGGCCCCTCGGATCTGATTCTAGACCAGTATCTGGTACTGGAGGGAGGTTAAGAGGAGATTCCTCCATCTGCCAGTCATAATAATCCCACTCCAAGCCACTGGAGGATGCCATTGATCTCCACAGGAGTACTAGATACTGGTCGATGAACCATAAAAACCACCAGTGTTGGAATTAGCCCCTGAAAAACAGCCTGTGGGGGTAATTTAACACTGCTCATTTTACTGTTTTGGACCACACTGGAGTCCATATACACCCAAAAAAGCCAAGAAACACAGCCACATTCAGCAAAAGCCATGCAACCCATGCAGCTCAAAAACAGTTCTTGTCTTTTGAGTGACACAAAAGGGTTAAGGAGATGCAATGATCAAGCAAGTCATGTGATTAACTCAATAAATGCAGTGTTAGTTTCTAAATCACATGCAGTACAACCAAATAAAAAGACAACTAAAGCACATTTGAGGAAGACACAAAAACAAAGTAAGACAAATGAAGAAGCAAACATTATTAGTTATCGGTCTGCTTTAACAGATTTACATAGCACAACATTTAAAAACGTCTGTCATTAAGATATATAAAGTATTTCCATTCTGTCACAAAAAGACTGTTTTAATCATAAAGTAGGGCATAATCTCGGTTTCTAATCAGAACTAGCTTTGACCATATTAGCAGAGAGAGGCCAGTAAGAGTCTCTCTTTTTTTTAGCATTTTGCTGGAAGAATCCAGCCCCTGGAATGGCCTGACCACTAACAAATAAAAAATACCCAAATCAACAAATTCAATGTAGTCTGCTCATGTGGGTGTTTCTACATTAGGTACAAATACATTGGTAAAAATATGCCTGGCTGTTAAAGAGATTGGAGCTAATAAATCAAATCTTTAACATGGTGGTGCAAGATATCCCAAAATTCTTAAGAGAACATAAATGGTAACAGTACACATTAACAACCACATTTAACAGTTGACTTTACTGTGCCATTTTGTTTAGCTGACTGACTTTGTTAATTTATTTTTTATGTTGTAATGTGTTTTACATTTACATTTAAGGCATTTAGTTGACGCTCTTATTCATAGTGACTTACAAGGTTATTCTTATTACAAAGGGTGAGCCATTGTAATGTTAAAGTCTTGCCCAAGGACTCTTATTGGTGTAGCGCAGCATTCAGTCACCCAGACTGGGAATTGAACCTCAGTCTCTCACACAATGTGGTAATGGTGTTATCCACTGTGCCACACCAACCACTTAAACAAGCCCACTTACCACCCTTTTATGTTTTTCCATTTATGGTGGAAAAAATTGATTTATTGTCTGGTAGTGAAGGTGCAAAGGCACAAAACCTAGTCTAGCATTATTTTAGATCTTGACAAAAATTTCAATTAATTTTAAAATGATTCCCAGCAGATAGAGTAGCTGTGCTCTGTTTGTGCTCTTATGTGTCCTGTTAGCACAGTGTGTTGTCAGCTAGTTGAAGAGAATCTAGCTTACTTTACTAGCATTCATCAAACCCATCGCATAGATTCCCATGGCTGCACATCCTCCAGTCGGCTTTTCTTGAAGAAAAAAAAGCATTAGCTTTTAGCTATTTTAGGCTGTTGCATTCAGCTTAGACAAGGATACAGAATATCATATTTTACAGCCTATTTTTGTTTATGATTCATTTTTATTTTTAGTGAAGAGAAAAAAGTGTTTATATTTCCTAGTAACACTTCCATGTACCAAACTGTCATTATTTAACTATGCCTGCCAATATGGTTTTCTATCCTAGGGGAACTTTCCTTTTTATTATGCTGTGCAGATAAATAAAATAAACCTTGTTTTAATAAAGTTACTGTATTTGAAACGCTACTAAAATATCTGTAATAATAATCAACAGTTTATAAATGTTTACAGGTATGTATGAGAAAAATGTTATCCCAGCTCAGCCCACAATTGTCACTAAAGCATCATGTGTAAACAGTGCAGTGGTAATAGAATGTGCACTCACGTCATCCTCAATGTCCAGGTCACAGCCAGCCTTCAGCAGAATCCTCACCACCTCGAGGTGGCCTTTATAGGCAGCCAAATGCAGCGGAGTCCGGCCATACTGTAAACACACAGAACACGATACAGTCCGTTATAAACGGAAGAGAACAGTCTAACAGGGTCTCACACAAAACCAAAGAAGGGAACAGCCGGACAGAGAACCGAGGCAGAATCTGTTCGCGTGTCTGTGTCTGTGCGCCAAATGTCACAGAGATGGCAAAGGCAAAAGCAATCTGCTGCGAGACAGAAGATCCATTTGTTAATGAGTGGTCAGTCAACAAACCAGCATTTAATCCCTGGAATTAAAAGCACACCAGAACCTCTGCTTCTGCTTGGCGCTGGATAAGCCTAACAGGTGGTCTCTCTTGGCTCCTCTCTTTCAGCTGGGTTTATAAGAAGAACATGAGAAATGCTGTTCGCTCATATCCGTCTTCTAAAAAGATGATCAGAGACAGATCTAATCTTTCAAAGGATTAGCGTTAGCGCCAAATCAGCTCCCCTCACAACCCAAACAGAGGGACAGATATGATCAGTACATCGAGATTATGAGGATTGTGGTTACTGTAAGCTGGCAAAAGCTCTGATAAGAGCTCCTTGTGCTGCTGTGTTTAGCTTTCACACAAATCTAAGAGAAAGATATGTGACATATAGTGCTGTACAAACTTACCAAAGGGGCTAGTAACTGATAATTTGCTCAGGAAACTACAGCTCTGGAAAAAATAAGAGACCACTTAAAAATGATATGTTTCCTTTGATTTTACTAAATTGAAAACCTCTGAAATATAATCAAGAGGAAGATGGATGATCACAAGACATTAGACCAAGTTGAACTGCTTGAAACTTTGCACTAGAAGTGCCATAAAGTTATCCAAAGCAGTGTGTAAGACTGGCGGAGGAAAACAAGCCAAGATGCAGAAAACTGTGATATTCCATCAAATATTGATTTTTGAACTCTTAAAACTTTATGAATATGAAGTTGTTTCCTTGTATTATTTGAGGTCTTAAAGCTCTACAGCTCTACTCTCTTTTTTGTTATTTCAGCCATTTTCCATTTTCTGCAAATAAATTCTCTAAATAACAATATTTTTATTTGGAATTTGGGAGAAATGTTGTCGTAGTTTATAGAATAAAAACATTTTTTCCAGATCTGTACATATTATAATTCCTATTTCAAGTCATGAAACAATATTGTATAAATTGATCATAAAGTGTTACCGCCTGGGACGGTTTGGGAACATGCACACCTGTATAAGTTGAGAGTTGTTATCTTGTGAGTGAAGTTTAATACTGGATAGGACACTCATGGCAAGGCAACATTAATTATCGGAGTTCAGTGAGGTCTGATAGTGGGTGACAGATGGATGGAACATTTTTGAAATTGTAAAAGGCTGAATGTGACCAGTGACGTCTGGCTAGAATTGTCCATATAAACAGATAACTGACTCACATCCAAAAAAATCACATCCACATTCAGTGCAGGAGACCCCACAAGCATATCACACAGGTCATTGCAGTGTTCTTTAGTTTTCATTGGACACATTACTGGTTCCCATTTTCCTACTAGTATGAGTTTGGCAGTGTCAGTGTATAATTCATCTATAGAAAATATTAATATAAATAGTGCTACTTTCATGTATTACTCTGCATGTTTAAAGCTTGTGTGGAGTGGGGAGTAAATAGAACATTTAGAAAAAAGTAATTATGTCAATCAATAAAAAAATACATACAAACAATTACAATTGAATCCTGATGATTAATCACAACAATGCTCTGTGACTGAATCATGTATAAAATCATGATTAGATTTTTTTTAATGCTGGTACAGGAACTGTGTTTTGAGAAGGGGAGAAGTGGTTTAAACTGGCAGAATAATTGTGTGTTTTTTTACTGTATTATGATATTTCAGGGTAGATTTTAGGCTTTTTAAACCAGACTATTGTATTGTGCTAAGTTACTGATTTTAACTGTGCGTTTTAAAGAAGAAAATAAACTCTAGTGTGGCTTCATATTCCACTTTTAACTGCTTAAAAATGAGAACATTTTTGCCATCAGCATAACTTTCATAAAATATCTACCTTCTCAACAGCCATGCATCACCAGGCCTCAATTTTGTCATGTGATTAATTTGCGTAGAGGTTAAGGCGTTACAAAATTTAACTCTTTAATTCCATTCTTTAATAAAAAAAAAAAAAATGGACAATTCCTTGCTCAACTGCCTTGTAGAAAAAGATAATCAGGAAAACTAGTACCTCACATTTTTCACCAAAATATTTATTTAATATAGATATAAATAGTATAAATACAACAGTATCAATACTAATATATTTTGCATGTAACAAAAACAACGTGCACAACTCATAAGGGATGGTGTTAAAAGGTAATTTGCCTGCTTCTATATCACTGAATACTTTACTGCTCTGTGTTAATTAAAGCTTAAAGAGGCTTTATGTTTATGTAACAGTAGCCCAGTGAATGAGTTCACACTCACACATGCAGGTCAGCCATGCATCAACACACTAACTGCTGTCAGCCATGTTTTAACAGCTTCAACACTGTGTGTTTAAACTCTGGCTGTTTTGACATTCAACAATTTATCATTGTTTCCTTTCACTGCAGGTCTGTGATAAGACTGATTCACTCCTAGTGGTATTACTAACTGCTATGTAGGATAAAGACAGTGTAGAAAACCCAAATGTTGCTCAAAATGAGATACCTGTTAATGTATGTGTATGTTAACAAAGGTTCGGATAATACATGGAAAGCCTGTTACATGCTTAATATATGTTTATAAATCTAGAATGACCAGAATGTGTGCTCTTGTGATAACAGCAATAATATATCATTAGAATCCCATAGGGACAAATACCTGTTATTTAAGAGGTGCTTGTATACCAAATCAATTTTATATTTATTAATAATACTGTACTAGTACAATATTGTATTAAATATAAAAAAAATATTTGCATGTGTAAGTTAAAACAGAAAACATATGATGGGTTTGTCACGTTTACCACTTAAATGTATCTGAGATGACCTGATAGATTAACATGGTTTGAGGGAAGAGTGAGGTGATCAGGGAGTTCTGAGTTTGTGGTTGCAACTACTGTTGCCCCTTAATTCCACTGATATATAAAGCATGTCTTAAGACCTATCCGGTTGGGATTAGTTTTATCAGGGGGGTGTCTGTAAAATTATTTCACATTTCTATTCAGAGATAAAACTTTTGCATCTGGACTGCAATTGAAAGAAACAGGAGGACCAGTGAGTTTTTTGGCTTTTTTTGGTCACAACATCGCGTTTAGTAGCTCCTCCATTTCCACACGCTGTTGTGTTTATGTGGATCTCTGTGTAATTCCGGTGTGTGACAGTGGACAAATAGCTATTTTATTAAACACGAGGAGAGGAGTCTGGACGGGACTAAAATTACTGGAGGACCACAGAGTTCAGTAAAACAGTAGGTAATTCAGCCTGAAAGTTTCTCAGAGGACGTCTGAGAAAAAAACACACATGGTTGTTTTGGATGGGAATAAAATTACAGAGGACCCCCCCCATAAATAAGAAAATTACCCCTGAATCCCCTGAGAAACTAATCCCATCTGAATAGGGATAGCTGACTGCCAACAGTTAACAACTGTATAAATAATAAATTTTTCTTCTTCAGTATAACAAGATTTATATTGTGAACTAATCTGTAAAAAGGTAAATTGTTCAAATGCAAGAAGAATATCCCATAAAAACAATGATTTTTACACAATAGATATTTCTTTCTTGTGTCTAGGTACTAATTTAAAGTTGTACTTAAGCTTTTCAAAAAACAGTGCTGTCAACAACTCAACATATGTTTTATTTCCCCCTCAAGCAAAGCTGTTCAGAACCAGGGACGTGCGAACTATTTTTTTTAACATGGTGTTCACAGAATGCAAGCTGCTCCCCTTTCTATAGAAACCGTTATATATTTATGTAGTATATTAGTTTGATGTTTTGCTGTAATGGTAAAGTTGACAGTTTACATGTGAAAGCAGTAATTGGTCTGTGGTCTGTGGGGTTTAAGTGTGTTTTTGAAAGCTGTGGCAGTAGTTCAGTTTCCCCGTGATTCTGCTGGGTTGGGTTTCGCCTGGCTCTGCTTTGGAGGGCTGCCACATGCATTTCAGGTGAAAGCCCCTCGTGTGTTGCAAGTGCACGGTCTCCATGACTACAGCACTGTAACCCTGTGTAACCCTTAACAACTGAACACTATCTTTGCCCTTTTATATTCACTCTGCAACAAAGTTCACACACTCAGAGCTGTGGAAGTCCCCTTTACACCAGGCAGAAACACTGAAAAAAAGATGCATTACTTTTTTCTTTCCTCTGCTTTTGGAAGCTTGATTTGACTTGACGCCTCAAAATACGATTTTTAAAATATATATATATATATATTTTTATATTTGCAGACAATTAGAAATGCCTATTGATTGGGTAACACTTTACAATAATGGTCACCTACTTACAAAAGTAAGAAACATTGTTAAATTGTTAAAAGTAATGCCTCAAATAATTATTAATCAAAACTAGTTAAGACATTATTAAACATTATTACATTTTAATGCTTAAATATTTTGTAAATAATAAATATGGCGTTAGTTAAACTATTTTAACAATTAATTAGTTTTTCAAAATGAATAAGAGTAAATGAATAATTAGTTACAAAATTACATTTTGTTGTATGTACTGTTAATTAATGTACCCTTATTGTAAACTATTACTATTTATTGTACTGAAATAATCTGACACTTTAAACTACAAATTTAAATAATACATATTTTTTTAAGTTTTAAAAAGTTTTAATAAATAAGTAATTAGTTTAAGATTACAATAAGTTTAACTGTATTGTCGTGTTTTTAGACCTTTTGTCCAAATCTTGTACAATAAGATATACCTAGGCCTCATCCACACGAATCTGGAAATATACAAAAAAAAAAGTGTTTTTGCAAAACATATGTTTTTTTGTTCACATTAGATCAGCTTGTTAAGAAAATAAGTATCTAATTCTGTTAAGATTCTAAAAGAGTCAGAAACACTGACAGCGTCTTGATTGTTTCTGCTGTCTCTGTGATTTGCGGATTACTAACATATTTACAGCTAAATTTAATGTTACTCTCACATTACAGAACTCAGTGGAGCTTCCGTTTCATTGTGTGTTTTGATGTTATTGTGCAGGAAGTACGTTAATGCTTTAATGGACTGGCATGTTCAGCGTTTTTGAGAAGTATTTTGTTTCCGTGTGAATGGGGAAATTTTAGAAAACACTTTTGTGGACGAAGATATTTTAAAAAATGCTAAAAACATCTTTTAAAAAAATATCTGGATTTGTGTTGATGTGGCCTAGGTAAATATTGTGAGAAAATATCTGCTTATTTCGAGATAATACATAAGATATAGCATTTTGCTATTTTGAGATACTAAGTTCATATATTAAAAAAAATTAGCTAATAACTAATGTTATACTACACTGCCATGGACAAAACAAGTCTCCACCTTGATTTAAGTAAGTAAATGATGTGGGGTTGAAGCTGCAGTTGGTCTGCAGGTCTGGGTTCAGCAACAGTATGTGCTAAAAGTATGAGGTCAGCTGACCACCTGAATATACTGATTATAGACCAGGTTATTCCATCAATGGATTTTTTTCTTCCCTGATGACATGGAAATAAAGATGACAATATCAGGATTCATGGGGCTGGAATAGTGAAAGAGTGATTCAGGGAGCATGAGATCATCATTTTCACACATGGATTGTTCACCACAGAGTCCAGACCTCAACCTCGTTATAAATCTTTGGGATGTGTTGGAGAAGACTTTGTGCAGTGGTCAGACTCTTCCATCCTCAATGCTGCAAGATCTTGGTGAAAAATTAATGCAACATTGGATTTAAATAAATCTTGTTACATTCCAGAAGCTTATCGAAACAATGCCACAGTGAATGAGTGGAAATTTTAGAGTTTGTGAGCATTTTTATGGTAGTGACTTATTTTTGGGCCAGGCAGTGTATGTTGTGAAGAGCTATAGGCGTAACTTGGGCTTTATGACTATAGTTCCTGTGATCTATATGTTTAAGTGTTAATAGTTACTATTTCAAAATATTCAATCAACATTTTGAGACAAATTTATTTAAAAATATTATGAAATTACATTATTAAATCATTATTTTGGGAAAGCAAGTAAGTATTCTGATTTAAATTAAGAATAACTGATGTAGTATTGTCTGAAATAAAGAAGGAAACATGGGCATTTTTTCCTCCTCTACCTGGCAGGAATGTGCTTCTATACAGAAACAGTGTACCCTCCACTGAGCTCTGTCTTTTTCTCTCTCCTTTTACGCATGTTCTCTCTTATCCATTCTGGAATGGAATCCCTCTGTTCTCAGATTAAGTTCTTATGGTGAGTTCCTGCCAAAATAAACACATGAAAAATATAACAGGCTTATCTTTCCTCTGCCTAGAGCCTAGAGGCCCCAATCGCTCTGGCGGAGAGAGGGGGAACACAATGAGACAGTGCTGTGGAGATAAATAAGTTATGTCATAAACTTACAAATAGCTGACAGACTTTTTAATGCACATGGTACAGAGAGTATAGGGTAAATTTGTGTATTTGTTATATACATGTAAATGTTTGTATTGTGGTAGATAAAGATTAGAAAGCTGGACAGGAGATGATGCTTTTTTACTATAGGAATATGCTCACATCACCAGCTTTTTAAGCCAAACTTGCAATAAGCATAATTGCAACTGGTACAGCTTGGAGAGCATGCATTATATATCTGTTCTGGACTGAACTGCCTCTGAGGCAACTGGCAAAGGAGAGCGGCCATTCTTTGAAGAATTGCTCTTCCTTATCGCTCGCACCCCTCATAAAGATTAAAGATGTTTAGGGCTGGGGCTCTGACCTGGATTCTGCCTTACGCCTGCCGTTCACCAGGGCAACGTCTCCAAAATAGTATTTTTTACTTTCTTTTCCTTTTTTGCAGCCTTAAACCCTTTTTACAAAACATTTTTTTACAACTGTCACTCTCTGAAGGCGAATAAAGGGAAAAAGCACTCACACAATCTACCACTGTATGTGTAATGTTCATAATTGTTTCCTAAAAACCTTGTGTGTTCATATCACCCACTTGGAACAGGCTCAAGTAGGAGCTCAAGCTAATTAAAAGCCTTGCAGAAAATAAAAAAACAAAACTTTAGCACAGTCAGATTTGACCTCTTGGCTCCACATGCTGTCTAGTCCAGTCACATCCCTGAATGACGGTATTGTTTATGTTCACCGCCCAAATGGCCCTGAACCAAAAGTGCTGAGGTCAAGTTAATGAAGTTATACTTTAAACGAATGGATGTCTCCATAACCTGCGCATTAATGAACACAAAACTAACCCATGCATCTTGTACTTCACACACTATCAATATACACTTCTGAAATCGCAAGAGTATGTGTGTTCTGTATACAGTCCTAAAAATGGTCTCTTCAGTGCTTCTTTAGTAGAGACAATGGTTCTACTCAACTCAAGAAGATACTAAACTGCTTTTTAGTACCCCATTTACTCCCCCCAATATGAACGACCAATTACCAAATTCCTATTGATGATCACATGTTTCCTCAGGCAATCTTTTCGGGTGAGGAGAACCAGGTGGCTGTCTATAGCGTGCCTGTTGCTGTTAACGATATGGACGGAGGTGAGAGCTCTCTTCTGATCGCTCCTATCTCATATATACTGTGTGTGTGAGATCAGTTCGGGGGCGATCTGAGGGGTCTTGAGCTGAGCCCTGGTGGGTCAGGAGCCCAAGGAGCTTATTTCACACTAGGGCTGGACTATTACTAACTTACTACCAATATTATGATAGAAAATGTTTAAATAATTATTTAAGTTTGTTGGTAAAGACCACAGATTTTGGCTTTTATATTGATTTCTATCAGGACTACACAATATATATACAAAAAAAAAAATCTGACATTGTGATATTTTGTTTTTCTGCGATAAATTGATATCACCAGTTTAAAAAAATATTAAATTCTCACTATATCAGTGATACAACATATGATATTAGTCAGTAAAATAAGTGAATATTGGTCTAAGATAATCTTGCTTTTGCTAGATATATCATGTAAAATGAGAACAGAGGCAATTTTCTTTCCCTGTCATTCCTCCAACAATAAGCACTAGTCAACTATGAAAAATCAAGTCTTCAGGTACCATTTAATGTACACTGTAAGGACAAAAGTATTAAAACACCTGCTCATTCATTGCATCTGTTAAAGTAACTGTCTCTGCTGTCCATAAAAGTGTCTGTACTAGATTCTGAATCTTAACTGTGAGGATTTGATTGCATTCAGCATGATAAAAATTACTGAGGACAGGGTGACCACCATACCTCATTCCCAACTTCTTCACTCATATCAAGAGTAAAGTATAAAGCACCATTTTTCCAGAGAACACAATTCCACTGTTCCACAGCTAAATTATAGGGGCTTTACAAGCTTCATTCAGTCATTTTCTTTTGGTGATACATTTCTACAAGTACAAGACAAGCATTTGCACATCTGAGTCAAAAAATTGCACAACCTAGTACCAAGCAGCAGAATGCATTCATTAGAGGTTGTGTCGACAATCATTTTGAAGAATTAATATTCAATGAATATTACCCATCAATATAGCTTCTGTTATTAGCCAAACCTATGACTTGTGTTCACCAAATCAGTCGAGATTTGTATTAGAAAAACACAGACTAAACTTTTTTTTTTTACTCTATACTATAGAAATAATGTTCTCATTACTCTTTGCTTACACTTTTAAACACATCTATTACATAACCTACAAAAGCCTTCCATTCATTTACCTCTGGATTGAAAGCTTCCCACCACTCTCTCAGACCAAAGTCCCTTCTGAGTGCACCAGCTTAAAGGCAGCGTGCCAGAGCAGGTCAGCTGGACTCACCTTGGTGACGGCTACTTTGGCGCCCTTGTTGATCAGCTGCACCACATGGTCGGCCTGGCCCTTGTGTGAGGCTACCAGGAGGCGCTCGGAGAGTGTGCGCACCCCCGCCGCATCCTGCTGGCTCATGAAGTAGGGAGTGAAGCCTGTGGGAGTTTGGGGTCCAGTCCAGGGGGGAGGGGGAAGGACAGTGGGCGGTCTGGGACCCCTTTAACTCATCTTCTCAGAGCAAGGGCGAACCGAGAGGGTGAGGTGCGAGGAGAGAGGCTCCGCAGATGTCCGCTGCTGGAGCGTCCAAATCAGCATGTCCTCCTGGAGGCCTGCAGATCCACAGGAAACACATGGGGCAGAAATGTGAGCATGTGGAAAAAAAGAGGTGCAAAAACAGGAAGAGAGAGAGATGGAGAGAGCAAGAGACCTTCTCATTCAATGTTTTTCTACATTGTAGATTAATATTACAGGCATCAAAACAACTAAGTGACACATGGAATTACAATATATAGTGAATAATAAGAAAAGAGTTTGTCCTCCACAATCACCTGATCTAAACCTGATCAACTGAGATGGTGATTTGAGGTGATTTTGGATGAGCTGGAGCTTCACAGCGTGAAGAAAAGCAGCAGCTATTGTTCAGCACCTCCAGAAACTCCTTCAAGAGGCTGAGAAAACTAATCCAGGTGACTCTCCCTCATGAAGACACTGAGTGTTCAGATCTGAACTCAAGGAAAAATGTGCTACTTAGAAGAATCTAAAGTATATACTCTGGTTTGTTTAACACTTTTTGTTTACAGAATAATTCCACTCATGTTCCTATATAGTTTTAATATAGTCTTCAATAATAAATGTACAATGTAAGAAATCATAAAGAGAAAGAGAACACATTGAATGAGAAGAGGTGAGTCCAAATTTTTTAATGTTTTTTATGTTTAAATGGAGGAAAGGGGAATAACTGTGGCTCTAATGTCAACATGTGCATCTAATCTGGACTGTACTTACAGACTTAAATCTTAACTTATTTTCTTCCAAATTAAGAAAGACAATTTTCCATTTCTTTTCATATGAACGCACCCGATCACTACAAATGCCTTCACCATAAGATTGGGCAATATTGTAAAATGATAAAATCTCATTTCTAAAATACATGAGCGCTTCTCGATTATGAATTACTTACTTTTTAAAAACTCCCTTCAACCTTCATGTTGATCAAGGTGCAAAAACAACCTACTTATATTTCAGGAGAAGTGCATATGACACCACTGCCACATTAAATAGTTCTTTAGAGGCTTCTGACAGAAGCACAAGTTAATCTACTAAGATTCCCTCTGACAGCTTCTATATGAAAGAGCACACGGTCAATTACCCCAATTGCTCCAAAAAGCCTTACTTCATGCTACCATAACAGACATACCAAAAGTAGAGCTGCCATCCAGTTATTCAGCTGTCCAATGGGTTTACATGACGCAACTGAGCATTGTGTTTTTGTAAAACACATGCTTGCCTTCACTTTCTAAACACTGCTATCACTGTGTGAACAAGAGGGGCACCAACCTGATGGGTAGTAACAATATCTTAACCCAAAAAAACCTATGGTGGCGTAGGTGTAACAGACCCTTCAAAAGCTGTGTAAAGCGGTGTTCCTTAGAGAACTCTGTCCTTTTTTAACTCATGAAGTTCCTAAGTGACATATACTGAACATCCGGAGAGCATCACTATAGGACAGTGAGAAAAACGAGCTCCTTTTGATTCTACAAGTCTGTTCCAACCATTTAACCATTCAACCATTAACAATTTAGGTTTTAGGTTTCATAAAACTAATTCTGACCTGATTTCTAATTTCTAAAATACTAATAACAGTAAGAAAATTGTTGTTGTGTCATTTATGTTTCATCATGGTTTTAAGCTTTAAATATTTACAATCATGTGCATGCAATAAGAAATAAAAATGAGTGAGCTGATTACTGTATTTATGGGTTAAACTCTTTAGTCCAGATTAGCACTGGGCTTTTTGTGGCACCTCCTGAGTGTCCCATTCTATCTCCAATGCTTTCGGGAGTTAAACGGGAACTAGGCAAGCTTTGAGTGCAACTGAACACCTGTACCAGCATTGTGGGCACCTTTATGTGTAAATACAGTGTCATATTGGTGCACCTCATCCCTGTTGATGCACTGAGCATGTCTAGGCTGATCCACTACAAGGGGAGGCTGTGTGAAGTTGTCCTTTTACACCTCAAGGCTTCCTAAGGTGCAAAATAACACGTAGATATATTTCTATCGTGTCACAACACAATACATTTTATCACAGCCAGCAGCAACATACTGAACACTTCAGAACTCGCAGTACGTAATACCGTTTCAACCGCAGGCCGCAGCAGCCACAGAGGACAAAGCTGCAGTCTGGACCGGTGAGATCTGATATAACTGAAGGCTCTGTGCGCTGTTTTTGAAGAGTGCCCACCTCCAACCCTCTCTCATTACTGCACATCCTCATGTAGAGCTGTCAACACTGCATCAAGTGCTCCAGTGAGTCAGCCAGCACAGGCCCTATAAAGACAGAGTGTCAGACAGTCAGTGGCGTATCAGGCCTGTGGCTATACTGCTTTTTACTGCTCTTACAAGAGATGGGAAGGTATTCTGTTTCCAAGACAGGCCTTTTGCCAAGTAGCGGTCACGCTAAGGGTGGGTGTGGTGGATCTAGACGAAAGATCTGAAAAAAATCACAGGGAGCAGGGTTTCACAGCTTGAGAACTGTGCATGATGAAATTGCCCCAAAACAGGTAAAGTAAACATGGATTAGAACACGGTCATGATCTCCAGGATCCAAATGATGAAAACCAAGAGAGAGTTAGAACACTATTGTGTACTTTAATAAAATGTTTATTGTTTTTTTCTTGCTGAATGTTGTTCCGAGAAACATTTTTGTGAGCAAAAGGTGATGGCAACTGTTTGAGTTTCTTCTTTTCTTGGTCCTTGTTCCTGTTCCAGCCCTCTTGTTATCTTCCCCAGGTGTTCCTTGTCTGTGTCTGTATTTATACCCCATGTTTTCCTTTGTCCTCTGTTGTCCTCTGACTCACAGTTGTGCTTTGCTTGTTTGACTTTAGATTTGTTAGTCCTTGCTTTTCTACTCTTTTCATGATAGCTTTATTGTTTTAGTTTTCGTTGCTTTGGTTGTTTTTAATATGGCTGCTAAAACTAGCTTGCATTTGCATCCTTCCTCAAACTCTAGATTGTTACAGCAACAAGTTTTGGAGAGCAAGCCTACTCCCAGTGAAAGGCTCCTTTTAAAACTTTTTTTTTTTTTTTTTTTTTGCATTTCAAGTCACAAGTCTAATATTGTTGTTCATTGCAGTATTTAACATATAATAGAGAATACTGCTTGGAACTAACAATGCTTGGTGTCCTTGAGCATCTGTGCCAGTACCTCTATTAAAACAATGGTTTCTAATTTATAAAGGGCTGCCTGGTGCAGGATGATGCATCATGTGCGTGGCTGTTTTTAGGGTGTGAGCTTGTTATCTCCAGGTGGAAGATTGCAAGTATAGAAAGGAAAAAGTAATGGAAATAATGATCAAGACACTGATTGCTGAACTGTTTACTGGTTAATCTTGATCCCCACCCTCACCACTGATCAACTCTCAATTCAAAAGTATTTCTATATAACTTTGTTTTACAACAAATGTTGTCAACAATGCAGCTTTAAAGGGCCTCACTAAGGCTACAGTAGAAACAGTACAAAGGAAGGACTTCCTCAGACACAGAAGAAGAGACATCCTCTGATTTACACCAGAAAGGTGAATGAGACAGAAAATACAAGCAGCCATAATGAGTTTTTTCAGAAGGCTGAGGAGCCATGATAATTGGAATGTTTTTTTTTTTTTTGCACTGAGAAAAGACAGCTGAGGTTGCTCAGGGACCACCAGCTGGAAGGAGAGTCCAGGGAAAACCTAAAACCCATAGGAGGAATTAGATCACCTGCCTGGCCTGGGAGCATCTGGGGACTTGGGCACGGTACGCATCCAGTGTGAGCACTATATTGCCCTTACAATCCTTGGCTACTAGGAATGCACAATATTGTAAAAAACTGACATTGCAATACTTTGTTGTCCTGCTCAGGGCTCTAGACTAACTTTTTGCACTTGTTAAACAGGTGTGCCTAACTTTGTTCTTAGGTGCACCAGCACATCACATTGCATTTAACACTGCATTTTTACAGTTTTACAGTACTTTTTGATTTACTATTGATTACCTAACAATCTGGTCAACATAAAGTTCTGTATTTGAAGCACAATTCTACAAGATAGGTAACTTGCATCGGGCGCCGAGTGGTCCAGCAGTGTAAAGTGCTGACACAGTGAGCAAGAGGTCACCGGTTCGAACCCCCACTCATGCAGCTTTGCCCTCAAGCTGCCGGAGCTCAGAGGGAGCACAATTGGGTGGGTAGATGGCGCTCTCTCCCCACATCACTACAGGGTGATGTTTACAGCACAGGGCGTCTGTGAGCTGATGTACCTGCCACCGAGTCGCTGCGCTTTCCTCCAAGCATGCTGGCTACTCAGCAATGCTGCATCAGCAGCAACTTGAAAAGAAGCGGTGGTTGACTTCACATGTATCGGAGGAGGCATGTGTTAGTCTTCGCACTCTTGGTGTGTTGGGGCATCACTAGTGATAGAGGGAGTCCTAATGAGTGAGTTGGGTAATTGGCCGTGCAATTTGGGGTAAAAATGTGAAAAATTTGAAGAAAAAAAAAAAAAAAGGTAACTTGCAGAAAAAGTTTTGGTGCTGTAGGTGCAGAAATTTAAACTTAATACTTCTAAAGATAAATGAAACAAAAAATAAAACCTAAAAGTGCAACTGTTTTAAGGGCTTTAAACTGAATATCTCATAGCTCAATGTCTTATGGATTATCCTCCATTAAACTCACATGCCCCTCAGATGGCCAACTCCTGCAGATTAGTGCAGGACAATTTGGCGAAAACTGATATTACATTATGCATTATCGATACAATATAATTTCGATATGAACAATATGAATGCCACCACCTGCGATGTAGCTACATCATCACACACTTACACTAGTAACATTAGCAACAGTAATCTCTTACTTAATCCATAGACAAATTTTTATAGTTTGATGTTCCTTTATTTGCCTAAATGACAAAGAATTCATAGGAGAGGGTCACATATGTCAAAGTTTAATTTAAGATGAACAAAGGCTACTCAAATATTTGAGTATAGAGAATTTTTCAAATAAAGAGTAACTACACTGTAGGACATATTTACATTCATAGCTGAAACAGTTTGCTCTGTAATAATAAAATATACTAGCTCTGCTTGAAATGCTTGATGAAAATGCAAATATTAGGTGAATTTATATATTTGAACATACTGCTGACAGACTGCTAATGTTAATTAAGATGACTAACAGCTGACTAGAGATGCTAATTGTTTATCAATTGTGTTGATAAGAGAGGGATGTTACTGTGCTGGTTAGATAAGTTAGATAAGTTCTGCTGCCTTGCTGCACGCTCTGGAAAAAAAATGAAGAGACCATTCAGTTTGAGTAAAATGAACATTGTTGTTTTATTCTATAAACTAAGGACAACATTTCTCCCAAATTCCATGAGAAATGCCTGAAATAACAAAAAAGATTCAGAGCTTTCAGACCTTAAATAATGCAAAGAAAACAAGTTCATATTCATAACGTTTTAAGAGTTCAGAAATCAATATTTGGTGGAATAACTCCTGGTGCAAAAATTTTGGTTTGATGGCTTGTGATCATCCATCTTCCTCTTGATTATATTCCAGAGGTTTTCAATTTGGTAAAATCAAAGAAACTCATCATTGTTAAGTGGTCTTTTATATTGTGATGTTAACATGTCATCATATTTATAATGCTATCCATCCCTAAAATGAAATAAATGATATATTAGGCTAATATAATATAATTGTATATATGTAAATTAAATGAGAAAAGTGAATGTTTTTGTTTTGAATTAAGCAGAAAAAAGTTTAATAATAAAAGTATAATTTAATAATAAAAACAATAAATCTGCCATTAATGAAATTGCATGTCATACATTGCATTCCAAACACAAAAACAATGTCAAAACAAGGCTGTAAAGCAAGCTGATAGAAATAAACATACATTTAAAGCTAAAAGCCCCTTATACAGTTAGGGCTGGACCCGAATATTCGGGTATTCGGATATTCGTTTGTTGAGTAGGTATTCGGATATTCGTTTTTTTTCTCCTTTCCAGAGTTCCACCTCACTCTAACCACTTCTGTTTTCGCGGGTCCCGTCAGAATATCTTGCGCGCGGGACAGAACTGAACTGTTATTGGCTGGAGCGGGAGTTTAATCCAGACGATGCGGGAGCAAATTAATAAATAGTTAAGAAAACTGTAATAATTGTAAAAAAAAAAAAACCTAAAGAAAACTCTCAACGCGCAGGATGGACCGACACACACACGCACACACCGATGGTGTTTGGACTGGGGTAAGGAACGGGACCACACTATTCAGCGCTGCTGTTTTAATAAATATATAAGTAAATTTGAAGCATTAAATGTAGTTTATTTAATTTATATTAGGAACGTGGGGCGGGAGCGGCAGAAATGTGTATGTGGCGGGCGGGCGCGGGATTAAAAGAAGCAATTTTTTTGCGGAGCGGTAACGAGACAGAAACGCGGGAGCGTGGAAGAGTGGGTTTAAAAATCAGTCTCGCGCAGACCTCTATTATACATGATAAAAAAAACGAAACTGATTTATATAATAAAACGTAAGGGGTAATGTGGCAACAGTAGGGGCTAAATCGGTTACAAAAGCCTGGCCTACAAAAATGATGTCTGAACGAATTTCCTCTTATCTAATATAATTTAAAATGGTTTAAAAATATAAAATAATTTCTAAGCAAACAAAATATTTAATATTGAGCTTATAGCCCAAGTGCAAAAATACAAAATCAGTAATACGGCTATGCCCTGCACAATCCTTAAACCGAAATAGACCAAGTACAATAACGTCATTAACAATGACTTTCCTCTACTCTAATATAATTTAACATGGTTTAAAAATATAAAATAATTTCTAAACAAACGAAATATTTAATATTGAGCTTATAGCCCAAGTGCAAAAATACAAAATCAGTAATATGCCCTGCACAATCCTTTAACCGAAATAGACCAAGTACAGTTTACAATGACTGTCCTCTAATATAATTAACAATGTTTAAGAATATAAAATACTTCCTGAACAAACGTTTTTTTTTGTTTGTTTTTTTAAGCAAATAGCCTAAGTGTGAAAACACAAACAGCAATTTACAGGGCTGGCTTGCGCAGCGGAGAAACCGTGCAGCAGCAGCCTCCTAGCCTGCTTACGCAGCGGATAAGCCGCGGTGTAGGGCAGCAGAAATTCCGGGATGAAAACACAAAGAAATCTGGGCTAAAAACACAGAAAAAATATGGGGTGAAAACACAAAAATCCGGGATAAAAACACCAAAAATCCGGGGTGAATATGTCTCGTCGGTCAGAGCAAATTGAACATTTTTCAGTGGATTAAAGGGGCCGTGATTTCCTTTTTTTTTTACCTCTTTTTTTTTTAAAACGAATATTCAAATATTCGCTTCCAATCAGTGCCGAATATCCGGAGCTCAAAAAACGCTATTCGGGCCAGCCCTATATACAGTATAACACTAAGCGCAAAGGCATAGCAAATGGGCCGCTAAGTGACAAGAGAAATGAGCAAGATTTCTTGTCAAGCGGAAGAAAAAAAGTCTTTCCTGCTCTGTGATCAAGTAAATATCCGTTAACTCATATCACAAACCCAGTCTGTATATTTAGTTTCGTGCTTGAGCTACAAGGCAAATTTTTCATATAATTTACTATTAACTCCTTCTAACTGTGTGTAAAACAACCTAATGCTGTATAGAACAAAGACATTAACATTTATGTTTAGGGTCTTTCAAGTATAATCCACAAATGACTCCTCCCAAGCCTCAGTGTGCCTCATCCCATAATTTCCTCTCTGTGGAGGCTGAGGCAGCATGTAAAGAGGTGTAATTATGGACTTGAATTGAGGATTTAAAATATAGTGCTCGGTTGACTGCACATCAATAGTGTAAGATTTCTCTCATGTTTATGGCACCGGGATTATCATACCAAGAGGAGGCACCAGGCCTAATGTATGTGTGTGTGTGTGTGTGTGTGTGTGTGTGTGTGTGTGTGTCAGGGGGCCCACCTTAGTGCCCAACTCTGTCATCTACGTCTAGATTCTGTGAAGAGTCTCAGAATGCCTGCAATACTCATACATACACACACACACACACACACACACACACACACACACATGGAGGCAGCCGTAAATCATACACATGATGATAAGGCTTCAACCTGTGGTAGGAGTACCACATTCCTCTTTAATCTCCACACATAATTCACAGCACTGCTCTGAGCAGTCTCTGCAGAATCTGCTCTGCTCACTGGAAGCTTGAATGTCCAACTCCAGTAAGAATTCCTTACATAGTGAGGTCTGATATTTTGTAGTCAGATTTAGAAGAGGTTGGTGTTGCAGTCCCGGGACCGCTGCTGGGAAGGGTGATTCACCCTTCACAGCCGGAGGCATCTGCATTCAATCCCTGTCTGGGGCCTCTCCTGTAACGTGTCATTTGGTGATCTCTCTGCTTTCACACACCTGATTTAACTTCATTAATGCCATAAAGCCATGCATAAGGAAATTTAGGAGTTTGTTGGAAAATCAAAATTCCACAACTTTCCTATTAGACTGGGGAGAAGGAAATGCCAAAATGCCTGAGGTCCAGTGTCAAGTACCCACAGTCAGTGATGGTCTGGGGTGCCATGTCAGCTGCTGGTGTTAGTCCACTGTGTTTTATCAAGGGCAGGGTCAATGCAGCTAGCTATCAGGAGATTTTGGAGCACTTCATGCTTCCATCTGCTGAAAAGCTTTATGGAGATGAAGATTTTATTTTTCAGCATGACCTGGCCCCTGCTCACAGTGCCAAAACCACTGGTAAATGGTTTACTGACCATGGTATTACTGTGCTCAATTGGCCTGCCAACTCTCCTGACCTGAACCCCATTGAGAATCTGTGGAAAAGTTACTTAGGGCAAATTTGTCAGTGTTCTGTATTAAACCAGCTTCACACTGCATAGATATACATGCTGGAACAAAAAATCTTCTCACTATATTTACTTTCTTGACCAATCAAAAGGAGATCATGTCCTCACGTGTTTTATTGGTGCACATTTTTGTGCGATTAGGTTTATGCCTGTGTGAAACCAAACCAAACAGAGGGAGAAAACGCTCCACGTAAACAAATTCTTCAAGTGATCCAGACCATAGAAACCAACTACAGGTATGAAAATGCACTCAGTCTGCTCACTCAGTTTTTTTTATAAATAATTTAATCATACTGTATCAGCTGCTACTTATTTGTATGATCTAACATGAATGAAATGAAAGTGGCAAGTGATTTCAAACTTTTACAATTTCTGCAATGAGAATATTCTATCAGACTACGTGCTACAGTTTCAGTTCAGTTAAAAAAACAAGAATTGAAAGAATCTGACAAAAATTCAGGATTACTTTATATGTTCTTGAATGATTTCCCTAAAAGTCAGAAAAAGACAGTTTGGTCACCAAGACAGCGAAAGACAAAATATGCAAAACGTTACTAATGTATAACATGGCCATTTTCCAGACCACTACAGAATGTCTTGAAACTCAAAGGCAGATTCCCTTTTGTCAGATCTGAGAGAGCATTGATGTCTGTAAAATGGACCAAGATTCACCATGGTAACCCTATGAATAGACCCCCCTCCATACCAGAAGAAAAATGAATAAGATTAAGGGGGCGTTTTTCCCTGCTCTTCTCCCTCCACATTCTTCAAGATTCTTTGTAAGAGGTCTGTTCATTTTGGAAGGACACACACAACCAACCCCCCTCCACCCCACACAACCCCCCCCCCCCCCCCCCACACACACTCAACCACACACACACAACAACAAGAAGGCCTAGAGTCCTTGGATGCAGCTAGGCAACCAAGCCTTTGTTAAAAATTGACAAAAAAAAAAAAAACTTGCAGCAAGGAAACGTCAGCCTTTTAGGGCGAATGTAAAGCAAAAGCACACTCTTTAATTCAGAGAATCAAGAGCAATGGCCCTGAAAGTGCAAATGTTTCAAATAGAACTTAGGATTCCACTGTATTTAAAGTTATTGCAGAATACAGTATATTCTTTATTCCACAGCACTGTTTAATTTAGTGTAATATCCCAGAGATATACCACTGATATTAAATAATTATTGATATTTGCTTTATCAGTGAGTGGTCAGAAAGTAAAGTGTATAGTCATTCTGAGTGGTCTGGTGTGAAATGTTCACAGTTCAAAATGACTTATTCCAGTCACCACCACTGTAACATACTCAAAATGAGTATATTTCTTCTATAACTTTCCTTACAATTTTGTGTACGGTTAATGTGATTGGTCTATTTTCAAATGAGACTGCTTCAATGTATCAATCACGTTATACCTTTATAATTATATGATAATAAAAAAAAAAAGTTTTATTGGACTGTAGCAAGGGTACTGTAATAAGGTCTCCTCTGTGAAGTGAGTGTGTCTAATGGCAACATAAAAATGCTGGTGTGCAGAAAATTGACTAACAAAATTGCAGTCAATACAGGGTTAGAAAAAAGTTGTGTGTGAAACCCAGACGCCCTAAGTTGCTGGATTCGAGTTTCGTACTTTTGAATATATTAATACTGTGCATTAAAGGATAATATTATTGCACACTGAAATTGCAATGTTTTATAGGTGTAGAAGTGTCTGAAAATATTGTCTTGTAAAAAGTTTTTTTAAGTTCTAGTCTAAATAACTTGCAGTTTGCAAGAAGTTTGCAAGAAGGTTTTCTTGCAAATGCAGACAGATTATTTTATATATTATGTACCTGTGGGACAAAGTAAACCTTATAGTAATCAAAGCCTAGATTTTAAGCCTTAATGTGTTATAAGTACTACTAACAGTAGAATAAGTTACAAACCTATATTATCCTAATCATGCAAAGTTTATTAAATAATATAGATGTATTACACACAGAGTTATCTATTTTATTTCTAAAAGGAATAAAATAAAAGGATTTTATTCCTTTTTATTGTTGATGATTATGGGTTACAGCCAATGAAACCCCAAAAATCAGTATCTCTTCTTATATAATATCAGTAATATTATATAAGACCAATTGGAACTTTTGGCAGTGTGGGCAGTGTGTCAAGTCCTGCTGGAAAATGAAATCCTCATCTCCATAAAAGTTGTCAGCAGAGAAAAGCATGAAGTGCTGTAAAAACACTGCACTGACTTTAGACATAATAAAACACAGTGGATCAACACCAGCAGATGACACTTCTCTCCAAACTATCACTGATTGGTGGAAACTTCACACTAGACCTTGAGCAGCTTGAACTGTGTGTCTCTCCACTCTTCCTCCAGACTCTGGTCCCTTGATTTACACATGAAATGTTTAAAATAGATCACTCTGTGTTTTAAACTGATTTATTACTGAAATAAAGTAACTTTTTAATGACATTTTAAGCAAAAATGCATCCTTATTTAAAACACAAACCAAGCTGACCTAACAAATCTATCCCAGCTTGAAGTTACAACATGTAACCACAGCAGTTGTCAATCATTCAACACCATGAAAGATTCAAACTAGGCAAGGAATCCTCCTTTCAGTGCCCAGCTCTCAAGATGTGAGAGGCACCATGAATAACTCTTAACGTGAGTAAAACAGAGTGAGAGAAGATGATAGACCTGATGAAGGATTAAAGGGAGTAAAAGAAAATTCTCTTATCTTACATGCTGGGATTTCCTACTTCATGACAAACGTAGCAGCTTAATTTCACTTACCAGTTCAGTGTGCTGGTGCTAGCCTAGCAGTTCCTAGCTAGATTTATTGAAAATCCACAGGACACAGAATCGCATCAAAGCAACATCTGTTATTAGAAGCTTGCCTCCACTACACAGGAAGAAGCACACAGTTTGTTAGAGCTGTTATTACATCACATTATATTACATTTGGCAGAGCTTTTATTCAAAGTGACTTACAAATAATCATGTAAACTTACTTCATTAACTGTGCTTTAAATTTTTCTTGATGGTGTAGTTCATGAACCGCTAACGGCACAAGAAAACGTGGAAAAGAAGAGCAGCACCACTTTTCAGGCAGGCACCCATGACTGCACAATTATAAAGACTTCTAGAAAGTCTCCAGAGAGCTTCTCACAGGGTTCATACCAGACCACTGAGCCTTTATATGCAGTACAAATCCCTTACAAGGGCCAAAAGCAAGGTATGGGAAAGCACGACCATGTGATTCACCTGTTTGGATGAACCAATGGCAAACCTTCACTGCTTAAACAACGCTTGGGGCATTACTTGGGTGTAAATGATCCCTTTCAGAATTGACGAGAACACTACAGGAGGTGATGTCTTACATAAACCATCCAGACGGTAGCACATGCTGATATTATGCAACACTAGGTCCGCTTCAGGCATCAACAGGCCAAGCTTGTCGTGTCTTGCCACCAGGTCACCTGAACCTGATTAATTAGTTGTAGGCTGAGAAGATTTCACACCGTTTTGGGCAGAATGTACTGTTATCAGTAATAATGTTATAATTCATATATATCAATATATGTGTGCATCAATATGAAACAGGTAATATGATATCAGTACCAATATTAGAAATGTATTAATGAGACCACTAATTGCAAACTTACACAGACAGCAAGGCTCTCCCAAACATGAGGATGTAATATATAAAAATATATAAAACATGTATTAGATGCAGTAACTGTTACCATATCCAAGTACTGTAAAATAAACCATATTAATACCTTTTCATAGTATGAGTTTTCAAAATGTGGTTTCAGAGGCCGTGTTCTAAGGAAAGACATGAAGAAACTGTCAGAAATAGCTGGAAGATCTAGTCAGTGGTTGTGGATCAGATTGAATGAGGCTATACTTTTGTTATATTAAACAATATTAAACCATAATAGTGTTCACTACTCGGATTAACAAATATTTACACTGATGTAGTTACTTTATTTCAGTAATTCAGTATAAAATGTGAAACTCATTATATACAGTTAGAACCATAAATATTTGTACACTGACACAATCTTCATGATGGATGGCTAGATTTGAAATAAAACAAATGAAATAAAGTTAAAGTGTAGAGTTTCAGGTGTAATACAAGGGTATGAAAAAAAAATATGTTTGTGTTTAGAAATTACATTAACCATTTTTCTACAAAGCCTCCTAATTTCAGGGGCTTAGAAGTAATTGGAAAAATGAACTTTACTATAAATAAAATGTTCATTTTTATATTTAGTTGAGAATCTAGGTCATCTGCTGGTGTTGGTCCACTGTAATATATCAAGTCCAAAATCAGTTCAGTTTTTTTTTTCCAGAAAATCTTACAGCACTTCAAGCTTCCCACTGCTGACAACTTCTACAGAGATGTGGATTTCATTTTCCAGCAGGACTTGGCACACTGCCCACACTGCCAAAAGTATCAATTGGTCTTATATAATTTTCAAATTTTCTGAGACACTTATTTTTGGGTTTTCATTGGCTGTAAACAAAAATAATCAACAATAAAAGAAAAAAAATAGCATAAAATAGATCAATCTGTGTGTAAGGTCCTATTCTTTTTTTGCTCTAATACTTACGGATGGCACTGCAAATATGCATAAATTCAGCAGCTGAGTAAAGAGGGCCTAACTTTTGGATTATTCAAACGGTGCCATCTGTCTGCTGTCTCTCTTTCCTTCCATCCCTCTATCTCTCTCTGTCCCCTGTAAACACACACTGTCTCTCACAGCAAGAGGGTCAAGTACACATCAGGGCTAAACCTATACTAGGGCTGCAGGATATATCGTTTAAGCATTGTCATCGCGATGTGTGATTTAGTCACATCACAGGGCGCGTGATGTCACTTAAAGCAATTCAATCAAACAAGTCATGTTGAAATATATATTGCGATATATATATATATATATATATATATATTGTGACATTTGCAATGTAAATTTTTTCCAATGTCATGCAGCCCTAACTAAGATCCTGCCAATAATCTATAAATTTGTTTCACTTCTGAGACAAACAGTGAAACACAATATTGCAATATTAAATTTTACACTTAGTTTAAAAAAATTAAATAATAATCCCCCAAAAAAGTGTGAAATACACTACAAAAAATCCTGGATCAAATCTATTTTGGAAATTGCTGGGTGTGGTCTAATATAAATAGCAAGGAAGATTGACAGTCTTTCATCCAAAACTGCTAAGTGGCAGAACTATACACAAGAGGGGGTGATGTGGATGGTGCTGTAGTACCAACTGTGCTAATGCACTACAAACAATATCCCACTTTTTATATGGCAATGACTTTAAAAACGCAAGATTTAGGTTTTACTTGCTAAATTCCTCTGATTTAAAGCCACAGTTTAAATGAAATGAACAAGACTTATTTCTAAAGACAGATGGAGTTGATTGGCCAAGACATTTGATATCGGGCAGGTGATTTTTTCAGTTAAGAAAAATAAATACTAGGCTAAAGTTGCTAACACATGCTGGACTGTTTGAAGGGTGAGGCGAAAAAATAGTTTGGCTCAGAGTGGTCCAGCAGGCTAAGCGCTGCCACTATGATCAGGAGATCGCCGATTCGAATCCTGTTCATGTAGTTTGCAATCAGCTGCCAGAGCCCTGAGAGAGAACAATTGGCCTTACTCTCTCTGGGTGGGTAGATGGCACTCTCTTCCCACATCACTACAAAGGGTAAAGTCACTTAGCACAAGGCATCTGTGAGCTGATGTATCAGAACCGAGTCCCTGCACTTTCCTCCGAGTGCGCTGTGATGCTCAGCAATGCTGCATCAGCAGAAGTTTAAAAAAAGGCGGTGGCTGACTTCACATGTATCAGAGGAGGCATGTGCTAGTCTTCTCCCTCCTGGTGTTGGGGAATCACTAGGCATAGGGGGAGTGCTAACGAATGGGTTGGGTAATTGCTGTGTAAATTGGGGAGAAAATAGGAAAAAAAACTAGAAAAAAAAAAAGTGTAATAACTTTGACAATTTAATTTTTCTTGTACCATCAAATACTCTTTATCCCATAGTGAGGGCACCTACAGGACACATCACATTTACTCCACTGCTGGGGGAGCTTAGTGGACATCATGTTTTATCACCTGTAGGAGAACTCTATTTAGTCTAATTTTAACTACTGGAAAGGGCACCCTTTGAGACACTGTCCTTTTCAACTGGAAGGGCAGAAGCCCACCCACAAATGGGCACATCATCAAAATGTCTTGATCTAATGGACAGGTCATAATTTATGGCAAAAAAGGGGCACCCACACACATACTCCTTCAGGGAAGCCAATGGGGAACTTCTATGGATGTCAGAGATGAGGCTGGTGACAGTAATGTTTTTGTAATTTTGAGGGCTTTCACACAGGCCAGACTTAGGACAGACATGCAAAATTGGGAAATACTTGATAAATCCAGCAATAAAAGGGTGAAGGCAAAAGGAGAGTCAAAAATAGAAAAAAAAAAAG